>NW_025534370.1:157500-214417 GCF_020615455.1 Coregonus clupeaformis | reverse complement strand
CTGCAGGAGCTGACTGGGTAAACTGGCTGTAATGCTGGAAGGACACTCCTGCCTGTTTGAGTCTCATAGTCCTTCACATGTGAGTACAGATCCAGCAGGAAATCACTCTGTTTAGAATTGTCTCCACTGGAGAAAAGGAAAGGTGCTGTAAGTACACATTGATGATACCAGCTTCAGTGTTCATTTCTCCTGTCTGCTCCTCCCACTTTGCCGCTTGAGACAGGAGATCCTACCAGGAACTTGATCTGCTTTGAGGACTGGGGACCTCCGCTGGACAGAAACTGCAACAAGGACAGTAACAGCTGATTCAGACATGGATGAAAACATGAAACCAGTCATAGCTAAAGATATATGAAGTAGTTATACATTTACATAATGTGCTTTGTTTATATAAAAAGTATTTAATTTTAGAGACATTCACACATGATGTATGTGTGACATTTAGTAATGCAACATTTGTTATGTCAGGAAATCTGAGTATAAATGTTACCAGATTCACCAACACTTGAAGTTGCATATTACAACGTTTCTACACTATACCACCCCTCACTAGCATCACATAATCACTAACCACCACCCATGTTCAGACTCGCCTCAGCTGTGAGATGTAGGGCAGACACGAAGGAAACTCACTTACCTTTTCATCTGACCAGCCCTTCAGCTCTGGTCATCATAGTTTCTTCTGGGTTGGAGTTTCAGCACTTCTAGAGGAGGGGAGGCCTTTCTCTTTGAGAGGTCTAAGAACCAGACTGCAGGAGCTGACTGGTAAACTGGGCTGTAATGCTGAAAGGACACTCCTGCCTGTTTGAGTCTCATAGTCCTTCACAAGAGAGCAGATCCAGCAGAAATCACTCTGTTTAGGAATTGTCTCCATATAGGGAAAAGGAAAGGTGCTGCTGTAAGTCCACACTGAGATACCTATCTGGGTGTCTTCTCTCCTGTCTGCTCCCCCACTCTGCTGCTTGAGACAGGAGATCCACCAGGAACTTGATCTGATTTGAGGATCAGACCTATGGATAGAAACGCAACAAGGACAGTAACAGCTGATTCAGACATGGATGAACAGATGAAACCAGCTCAGCTAAAGATATATGAAGTAGTTACACATTTACATAATGTGCTTTGCTGAAAGGTAAAAGTATTTAATTTTAGAGACATTCATACATGTATGTGTACATTTAGTAATGCACATTTGTTGGGTGTCAGGAAATCAGACAAGATAAATAACCAGATTCACCAACACGAAGTTTTATATTACAATGTTTCTACAAGATAATAATCACTAGCATCACATAATCACTAACCACCACACATGTTCAGACTCACCAGCTGTGAGATGAAAGGCATACCTGAAGAAACCTCAATTTCACTCTCTTCATCTGACCAGCCCTTCAGCTTACTGGTTTATTCTCTGCTTGGAGTTTCAGCACTTCAGGAGGAGGGAGTCCCTCTGAGAGGTCTATAAATTCAGACTGCAGGAGCTGACTGGTAAACTGGCTGTACGCAGGCTGCACACTCCTGCCTGTTTGAGTCTCTATAGTCCTTCACAAGAGAGTACAGAATCCAGCAGGAAATCACTTTGTTTAGAAATTGTCTCCATAGGGAAAAGGAAAGGTGCTGTAAGTCCACACTGGCGATACCAGCTTCAGTGTCTTCTCTCCCGTCTGCTCCTCCCACTCTGCTGCTTGAGACAGGAGATCCACTCAGGAACTTGATCTGATTTGAGTGATCAGACTCTCCATGGATAGAAACTGCAACAAGGACAGTAACAGCTGATTCAGACATGGATGAACACATGAAACCAGTCATAGCTAAAGATATATGAAGTAGTTATACATTTACATAATGTGCTTTGGTTATATGTAAAAGTATTTAATTTAAGAGACATTCACATGATGTATGTGTGACATTTAGTAATGCAACATTTGTTATGTCAGGAAATCAGGATACATGTTACCAGATTCACCAACACTTGAAGTTTATATTACAAATGTTTCTGCAAGATAATAATCACTAGCATCACATAATCACTAACCACCACACACCAGATTCACCTCAGCTGTTAGATGTAGGCAAACACTGAAGGAAACTCCTCACTTCACTCTCTTCATTCTGACCAGCCCTTCAGCTCTACTGGTTTCTTCTGGGCTGGAGTTTCAGTAACTTCTAGGAGGGAGGGAGGCCTTTCTCTCTGAGAGGTCTATGGACCCAGACTGCAGGAGCTGACTGGTAAACTGGCTGTAATGCTGGAAGGACACTCCTGCCTGTTTGAGTCTCATAGTCCTTCGCGTGAGTACAGATCCAGCAGGAAATCACTCTGTTTGTAGGAATTGTCTCTTCGGAGAAAAGGAAAGGTGCTGTAAGTCCACATTGATGATACCAGCTTCAGTGTCTTCTCTCCTGTCTGCTCCTCCCACTCTGCTGCTTGAGACAGGAGATCCACCAGAACTTGATCTGCTTTGGAGGGATCAGACCAACATGGGACAGAAACTGCAACAAGGACAGTAACAGCTGATTCAGACATGGATGAACACATGAAACCAGTCATAGCTAAACATATATGAAGAAGCTATATTTACATAATGTGCTTTGTTTATATGTAAAAGTATTTAATTTTAGAGGAATGCAAATATCTATGTTTGACATTTAGTAATGCAACATTTGTTGTGTCAGGAAATCCGAGCATAATAAACGTTACATGGCAGAATGGCACCAAAGACTAGGAGTGATTTGGATATACAGATATTTTATTAACAAGATAAAATCGCTAGCACAATATGAACATCTCTGAACACACACCTCACCTCAGCTGTGGATGTAGGGCAGACACTGAAGGAAACTCCTCACTTCACTCTCTTCATCTGACCAGCCCTGTGCCTCTACTGGTTTTTTTCTCTCTGGTTGGAGTTTCAGCTACTTCTAGGAGGAGGGAGACCCTGAGGTCTATGGACCAGACTGCAGTGAGCTGCCTGGTAACCGGGCTGTAATGCTGGGAAGGACACTCCTGCCTGTTTGAGTTCCCATAGTCCTTCACAAGAGAGACAGATCCAGCAGGAAATCACTCTGTTTAGAATTGTCTCCACTGGGAAAAGGAAAGGTGCTGTAAGTCCACACTGATGACACCAGCTTCGGTGGCTTTCTCTCCTGTCTGCTCCTCCCACTCTGCTGCTTGAGACAGAGATCCACCGAGGAACTTGGATCTGATTTGGAGGGACTCAGACCTCCATGGATGAAACTGCAACAAGGACAGTAACAGCTGGCCAGACATGGATGAACACATGAAACCAGTCACAGCTAAAGATATATGAAGCGGAGTTATACATTTACATAATGTGCTTTTGATTATATGTAAAATTATTTAATTTTAGAGACATTCACACTGATGTATGTGTGACATTTAGTAATGCAAACATTTGTTATGTCAGGAAATCAGGGAAAGAATCTTTACCAGATTCACCAAACTGAAGTTTTATTCCAATGTTTCTACAAGACACTAATCACTAGCATCAAATAATCACTAACCACCACACAAGTTCAGACTCACCTCAGCTGTGAGGGATGTAGGGAAGACACTGAAGGAAACTCCTCACTTCACTCTCTTCATCTGACCAGCCCTTCAGCTTTACTGGTTTATTCTCTGCTTGGAGTTTCAGCACTTCTGAGGAGGAGGGAGGCCTTTCTCTTTGAGAGGTCTATGAACCAGACTCCAGGACTGACTGGTAAACTGGCTGGACAGGCTGGAAGGACACTCCTGCCTGTTTGAGTCTCACATAGTCCTTCACAAGAGCAAAGCACAGATCCAGCAGGAAATCACATTTCTGACTGTGATATACTTCATTGACAGTGAAAAACACTTTCTCTACAGTTGTTTGTATGGTTCTCTCTCATAAAGAGCTGCTTGAAGACACAAATTCAGTGCAGGAATATCTTCTCTCTTTGTCCTCTCTTCAGATCTTCTCTGATCCTGTGGGTGGGAGGAAATCTGCAAGAACAGCTGGAAACAACAAATAGATGAATATGAGGAAAGATAGTGATATGCATTTCTGACGGTCACACTATGGCAGTTAAAATACAATGACTACCTTTCTAAACTCATCATTCATTCAACTGTTCCTTAAAACTCCTGACCACTGAAGTAAGATTGCATTTTTTTAAACAGTATGTGTATATTTAGTTCATTCATTTACTGCAGAAAGCCAAACGCATCCCTCTCTAAAGGAAAATACAGGGACAGACAACTACAATCCCTGAACTGTACGGATCCAACTCACCTCAGCTGTGAGATGAAGGCCAGACACTGAAGGAAACTCCCCACTTCACTTTTCATCTGACCAGCCCTTCAGCTCTACTGGCTTCTTCTCTGGGTTGGGAGTTTCAGCACTTCTAGGGAGGAGGGAGGCCTTTCTCTTGAGAGGTCTATGGACCAGACTGCAGGAGCTGATGGTCAAAACTGGCTGTAATGCTGGGAAGGACACTCCTGCCTGTTTGAGTCCTTGCTGTAGTCCTTCACATGAGAGTACAGATCCAGCAGGAAATCACTATGTTTTGGAATTGTCTCCATAGGGAAAAGTGAAAGGTGCTGTATAAGTCCACACTGATGATACCAGCTTCAGTGTCTTCTCTCTTGTCTGCTCCTCCCACTCTGCTGCTTGAGACAGGAGATCCACAAGGAACTTTATCTGATTTGGAGGGATCAGACCTCCATGGACAGGAAACTGCAACAAGACCAGTAACAGCTGATTCAGACATGGATGAACACATGAAACCAGTCATAGCTAAAGATATATGAAGTAAGTTGATACATGTACATAATGTGCTTTAGGTTATATGTAAAAGTATTTAATTTGAGAGACACTCACATGATGTATGTGTGACATTTAGTAATGCAATATGTGTTGGGTGTCAGGAAATCTAGGTATAAATGTTACCAGATTCACCAAACACTTGAAGTTGTATATTACAAATGTTTCTACAAGATAATAATCACTAGCATCACATAATCACTAAACACCACACATGTTCAGACTCACATCAGCTGTGAGATGAAGGGCAGACACTGAAGGAAACTCCTCACTTCACTTTCTTCATCTGGACGGGCCCCCCAGCGCTGACTGATTTCTTCTCTGGTTGGAGCTTCACGCACTTGTAGGAGGAGGGAGGCCTTTCTCTTTGGAAGAGCCCCACCCGATGCAGGAGCTGAGACTGCAACTGGGCTGTAATGCTGGAAGGGACACTCCTGTCTGTTTGAGTCTCATAGTCCCTCACATGTGAGTACAGATCCAACAGGAAATCACTCTCTAAATGGATCATCAATCATCATCATCACCACAACATCATATGTGTATCTGCACATGGAGTGATAATGTCTTTTAAGATATTTTGTCCCTGTCTCTGCATCATGCACTCAAGCTGCAGCAACACAGAGCCTAGACAGAACTGACCAGGCCTCTTTATCACAACCAACAAACAAACCTGAATGGAGAAGACAGATAAACATTGCTTCACTTACATGTTATCCTAGATTCTCTGGGTTAGTCATGCAGAGGAATCACCCACAGACAAATAATAATGTTTACATGGCAGAATGGCAACCAAAGACTAATGTAGTGATTTGGATGAACATATATTTTATTTACAAGATAAATAGCTGGTACAATATGACACATCTCTGGAAAAAAACACTCACCTCAGCTGTGACAAGTGGCAGGACACTGGGAAGGAAACCCCTCATCTTCACTCTCTTCTTATCTGACCAGCCCTTCAGCTCTACTGGTTTATTCTCTGGTTGGAGTTTCAGCACTTGTAGGAGGAGGGAGGCCTTTCTCTTTGAGAGAGGTCTATGGGACCAGACTGCAGGAGCTGACTGTAAACTGGCTGTAATGCTGGAAGGACCACTCCTTGCTTGTTTGAGTCTCATAGTCCTTCACAAGAGAGTACATGAGATCCAGCAGGAAATCACTCTGTTTAGAATTGTCTCCACTGAGAAAAGGGAAAGGTGCTGTAAGTCCACACTGATGATACTAGCTTGCAGTGTCTTCTCTCTCTGTCTGCTCCTCCCACTCTGCTGCTTGAGACAGGAGATCCACCGGGAACTTGATCTGCTTTGAGGGATCAGACCTCCAAAGGACAGAAACTGCAACAAGGACAGTAACAGCTGACTCAGACATGGATGAAAACATGAAACCAGTCATAGCTAAAGATATATGAAATGTAGTTATACATTTGCATAAATGTGCTTTGGTTATATGTAAAAAGTATTTAATTTTAGAGACATTCACGATGATGTATGTGTGACATTTAGTAATGCAACATTTGTTATGTCAGGAAATCTGGGAGTATGGCATGTTACACAGATTCACCAACACTTGAAGTTGTATATTACAACGCTTTCTACACGATACCAATCACTTAGCATCACATAATCACTAACCACCACCCATGTTCAGACTCACCTCAGCTGTGAGACTAGGGGCAGACACTGAAGGAAACTCCTCACTTCACTCTCTTCATCTGACCAGCCCTTCAAGCTCTACTGGGTTTATTCTCTGCTTGGTAGTTTCAGCACTTCTAGGAGGAGGGAGGCCTTTCTCTTTGGAGAGGTCTATGAACCAGACTGCAGTGAGCTGACTGGCGAACTGGCTGTAATGCTGGAAGGACACTCCTGCCTGTTTGAGTCTCATAGATCCTTCTACATGTGAGTACAGATCCAGCAGGAAATCACTCTGTTTAGAATTAACTCCACTGAGAAAAGGGAAGGTAGCTGTAAGTCCACACTGATGATACCAGCTTCAGTGTCTTCTCTCCTGTCTGCTCCTCCCACTCTGCTGCTTGGAGACAGGAGATCCACCAGGAACTTGATCTGCTTTGAGGGATCAGACCTCCATGGATAGAAACTGGCATAGAACAAGGACAGTAACAGCTGATTCAGACAATCTGACACTGATGTGCACAAAATCAATTTAACTAGAAAATAAAAAAACTGATATTAGCTGATTCGAACTGAGGATAAACAAGGGACAAAATTAACATGTTGAAACATGTAGAGATTATTAGAGTAATATTATATCATAAAACATGAGAAAACTACAAGAGAAAAACATTTATATGAAAACCCACTCACCCTCAGCTGTGAGATGTGGGGCAGACACCGAAGGAAACTCCTCACTTCACTCTCTTCATCTGACCAGTCCTTCAGCTCTACTGGTTTCTTCTCTGGTTGGAGTTTCAGCACTGAATCGTAGGAGGAGGGAGGCCTTTCTCTTGAGAGGTCTATGAACCAGACTGCAGGAGCTGACTGCTAAACTGGCTGTGGTGCTGGAAGGACACTCCTGCCTGTTTGGAGTCCTTATAGTCCTTCACATGCGAGCACAGATCCAGCAGGAAATCACTCTGTTTAGAATTCGTTCCACTGGAGAAAAGGAAAGGTGCTGGTAAGTCCACACTGATGAACCAGCTTCAGCAGTGTCTTTCTCTGTCTGCTCCTCCCACTTTGCTGCCGGAGACAGGAGAGATCCATATCCAGGAAACTTGATCTGCTTTGAGTGATCGTGAGACGTCTATGGATAGAAACTGCAACAAGGACAGTAACAGCTGATTCAGACATGGATATCACACGAAACCAGTCATAGCTAAAAAGATATATGAAGTAGTTACACATTTACAAAATGTGCTTTACTTATATGTAAAAGTATTTAATTTCACACTCACATTCACATGATGTATGTGTGACATTTAGTAATGGCAACATTTGTTATGTCAGAAATCAGGGGATAAATGTTACCAGATTCACCAACACTTGGAAGTTGTATATTACAATGTTTCACAAGATATTAATCACTAGCATCACATAATCACTAACCACCACAATGTTCAAGACTCACCTCAGCTGTGAGATGTAGGGCAGACAACTGAAGGAAACTCCTCACTTCACTCTCTTCATCTGGACCAGCCCTTCAGCTCTACTGGTTTCCCCTCTTGTTGGAGTTTCAGCAATTCTAGGAGGAGGGAGGCCTTTCTCTTGGAGAGGTCTATCGACCAGACTGCAGGAGCTGACTGGTAAAACTGGCTGTAATGCTGGAAGGACACTCCTGCCTGTTTGAGTCTCAGAAGTCCTCACAGGGAGAGTATAGATCCAGCAGAAAATCACATTTCTGACCGTGATATTCTTCAGACAAGCTGGCCAAATCAGTTTCTTACAGCTGTTTGTATGGTTCCTCTCGCATGGACAGCTGCTTGGAAGACACAGATTCAGTAGGGAATATCTTCTCTCTCTTTGTCCTCTCTTCAGGGATCTTCTCTGATCCCGTGGTGGACGCAAAACTGCAAGAACAGCTAAACAAACAAATAGATGAATATGTTTGAGATATGATATGCATTTCTGATGGTCAGCATTATAGCTGCTTAAAAACAATGACTATCTTTCTAAACTCATCATCCACTTTCAATTGTTCCTTAAAATCCTAACCACAAAGTAAGATTGCATCTTTTAAAAACAGTATGTGTATGGTTAGTTTATTGGGTTACTGCAGAAAGCTGGCAAACTTCCTCTCCAAAGGGAAATACAGGGCCCAGACAACTACAATCCCTGAACTGTACTGATGTGAGACTGTGGAATTGAAGGGAGTCAGGCGCAGGAGGGTAAATCACCGAAACAGAGTTTATTCCGTGAGAACACTGTCACGAATACAGCCGAGGCTGCCGCTCTCTTGTCGGGCAGGCTTCGGCGCTCGCCGCACCGGAATACTAGCTGCCACCGATTGATGTTTCTGTGTTACACTAGTCTTGTCTTTATTAGTCAAGCACCTGCGCTACCCATTATGCTTATTTGCTTCCCTATAATGACCTTCTGTTTTCCCTCCTGGGTTTGTCCGTGATTGTCTGTTGTTTTACGTCAGCTTGGTGAGCTGTTGATACTGCCCTTTGCTTGGAGGGTTTTTTTATGGTTTACTTTGTTTTAGTAAATCCATTCATGTCAGCGATTCTCTAATGCAGAAAACCCAGAAGCAGACCAGACAAGGTGAGTAGAACGAAGGTGAGTATTTATTTACAGACTCAAATGTGGGAGCAGAATAATCCAGGGAGACGGAGCGGACAGAGGAGGTGAGTTGGTGACAGAGAGAACAGGCAGATCCAATGGTGTCACAGAAGCCAACCGACCATGGCAGCGAGTGGAGTGAATGTTCTGGGAGAATGACCGTAGACAGAGTAAACGGAGGTGTAGTACACGGAAGCAAAAAGTGCAGAACAACAAAACCAACTCTATAAACCTGAGGTGATACGCTGACACAACACACTGTTCATGGCTATTGATCCGCAGGGAAATGGATGTCAGGTCAGAGCTTATGAAGTGGGAGAGGTGATGATCAGGACCAGGTGTGCAGATAGCACACGAGATGCAGGTGCGGGTAATAGAGAGATCTCCCTCCTAGCTTCGCCCGCTGGCAACCAGACAGGGTGCGTTTGGGAAACCCCAGAGAAACAGACTCCAGAACAGAAAACAGAAACTCAGCAGAAAACAGACTAGGAGGCGGGATCATGACAGTCCCGACGAATGCCACCGGGCGGACTACCCGGGGCGCCAGGATGGAGACGTAGAAGTCACGAAGCGGAGGTCAGCATCAAGGATCTGACGCCGAGGAATCCAACTCCTCCTCAGGACATAGCCCCCCAGTCCACGAGATACTGGAAACCCCGACCCCGCCGCCTGGAATCCATGATGCGGCGCACCATGTAGACAGGGACCACCCCCGATCACTCCGAGGAGGAGGAGGAGGAGGCAGAGGGGCCAGCAGAGGACTGGAGGAGAACAGGCTTGAGGCAGGAGATATGAAAGGTGGGATGGACTCGGAGCGTTCTAGGCAACTTGAGCTCGAACCACAACAGATTAATCACTTCTCCACCACAAAATGGACCAATGAACTTCGTGACAGTTTCTTCGACCAAATCATCCGCAGAGGAAGATCCCGTTAGCCAACCAGACCCATATCTACGGCATAAGCGGGTGGGCTGGAAGGATACGAGCTACCATTCGCCTGGAGCTGATGTACCGGTCAGAAACTTAAGGAGGGCTCTCTTTTTGGCCCGGGCCAGGTCCGTGGCAACGACGCAATGTGGGCCTGGGACAGAGGGAATCGAGAGATCCTTCTCCTGAGAAGGAAACAAGGGAGGCTGGTAGCGGCACAGGCACTGGAAGGGAGACATCCCAGTGGCAGATGAAGGAGAGGGTATTGTGGGTATACTCGACCCATGCCAACTGGAGAGACCCAAGAGGTGGGGTTGGAGGAGACAAGGCGAAGCGCAGCGTGGATTTCATCTTCTGGTTGGCTCTCTCCGCCTGACCATTAGATTGGGGGTGAAATCTAGATGTGAGACTGAGTGTAGCTCCAATGGCCAACCCAGAAGGATTTCCAGACAGCAGAGGTAAAACTGAGACCACGGCCGGAAACTATGTCAATGGAAGCAACCTACGACCCTGGGAAAACCTCCCCAAACCCAAGGATCTCGGACGCCTCAGAGGCAGAGAGGGAAGCTTGGAGATGGGCAACAAAGTGGGCTAACTTGCTAATCTGTCCACAATAGTTAGAATGACTGGTCCCTCAGCAGAGGGAAACCCAGTGACAAAGTCCAGGGCCAGATGCGACCTCGCACAGGTGTGAAGAAGTCCAGAGCTGGGCCGATTGGCACTCTTATTCTGCGCACAAA
This sequence comes from Coregonus clupeaformis, assembly GCF_020615455.1. Taxonomy (NCBI): domain Eukaryota; kingdom Metazoa; phylum Chordata; class Actinopteri; order Salmoniformes; family Salmonidae; genus Coregonus; species Coregonus clupeaformis. The sequence goes on along the minus strand of NW_025534370.1, from coordinate 203,716 downwards.
CTGGGCCGAGCAACAACAAACCTCCGGCTACCTTCTCCCATGGCAGGCCACCAAAATCGCATGTGAAACGCCACCGCCCGAGCCACGCCAGGGTGACAAGCCACCCTGCTGGCGTGGGGACCATTGGAGGACAGCAGAACGGACCGACTCTGGCACAAACATACTGACTGGGTGGACCGCTACACGGGACCGGGCTGCGTCCGAAGGGGCCGCCATTGCTCTCCTCCTAAATCCTCCACGCAACTGCTCCCACAACGAACGCTCCGGGGAAGAATCGCCCCAGTCTTGGCCCCACTCTCCTGTCTTGGAGAACACCGGGACAAGGCATCCGCCTTGCCATTCTTAGACCCAGGCTGGAACGCAGGCTAGGGAAAAAATAAAAGTGTCCAAAATACAAAGCCCACCTGGGCCTGACGGGAGTTGAGATCGCGCCACCGATACGGCGAGATTCTTGTGGCTCAGTCCAGACAATAAACAGTTGCTCCCCCCCAACAGTGAAGCCACTCCTCCACAGGCAAGTTTCACACACAAGAAGCTCCTGGTTACCCAGCATCATAGTTCCTCTCCGCAGCACAGAAAGATCTACGAGAGTAATAAGGATGGGAGTTTATCGCCGAGTGGAGCTTCGCAGAGGACAGGATGGCGCCAACCCCCACATCCACTCACAACAAACTGACGGCAGTGTCAGGTTGAGAGAGAATCGGGCGTTGGTGAATCGACTCTTCAAATCCAGAAATGCTCGGTCTGCCTCAGGATTCCAACTGAAGGTTCTGGTACAAGGGTCAGGCAGTTAATGGAGCAGCCACACGGCTGTAATCCCGGATAAATCTACAATAGAAATTCGCAAACCCCAGAAACCTCTGGAGCTGCAAACTGTCACGGTTTCGGCCGAGGCTGCTCCCTACTCCTTGCTCGGGCAGGCTTCGGTGGTCAGCCGCTCGAGTACTAGCTGCTACCGTTGGATGTGTTCGATGTTCGTTTTTGGTTTTGTCTAGTTGTTGTGCACCTGTTCCCTGTTAGTGTGATTATGGCAACCTATATATTGTTCCTTTTGTTTGTCATGTGTTGTGTGTAATTGTTTTCCTGTCGTTTGGTGCAGTGCTGTTTGCTAGACTCTCTCTTTGTTTTACCGTCGACATTTTGTCAGTGCGCAGTTCGGCTTGGGAGCTTTACGCACTGTGGCGTATGTTTCGCCTCCCGGGTTGTTTGACCCATGTTATGCATTTTGGATTTTCTAGTAAAGTCTGGATTAACTGAGCTCCTGTGTCCTGCTATTGATTCGCACCACATCCGCATCAGAATTCGACAGAATTACACACCACAAAATGGAATCAGCAGGAGCAGCAGCACCTGGGTCGCTTGAGGAACATGTCCACGGCCAGGATGACCAGATCCGACAACTGGGGACTGCTCTGCAGGACGTCATCAACACCCTGCACCGAGTCCAGAGGGGTACCCACACCTCCACCTACCTTACCACCACCATCGGTCGGTCCGCCCGTCCCAGGCCTGGAACCCAGTGGGATTTGGCTCTCACTCCCGAGGGTGTATGACGGTATAGCTGCCGGGTGTCAGGGGTTCCTCCTGCAGGTGGAGCTCTACCTAGCCACTGTACACCCGGTGCCCTCGGGACACGATAGCGTTTCCGCCCTCATCTCCTGTCTCACGGGCAAGGCATTGGAATGGGCCAACGTCGAGTGGAGGAGGATAGACGCCACCACCATCTCCTATGCGGAGTTCTCCCGTCGCTCAAGGTCGTGTTCGACCATCCACCAGAGGGCAAAGCGGGCGGGGGAGCGTCCGTTCTACCTCCGACAGGGAAGAGGAGCGCACAGGGCATTCGCACTAGAGTTCCGGACTCTAGTGGCAGATGCAGGGTGGAATGAACGGGCCCTCATCGATCATTTTCGATGGCCTACGGGAGGATGTTCAACGTGAGTTGGCCTGCAGGGACACCAATTTCACCTTCGACCAGTTGGTCGACATGTCCATCCATCTGGACACCCTGCTGGCCACCCGTGACGGTCCAGTGGGGGCCGTCCATTCCATCCTCCAGCACCTTCAAGCCGAGTCCCATGGAGCTCGTGGGTGCTGGCGCTAGAGAAAGGAGGAGAAGGAGCCCGAGGGGGGCTGTCCCCTGCACCAACTGCGGCCGTAGAGGGCACACTGCGGCCAGGTGCTGGGGAGGGTCTCCAGGAGGAGGGGACGACAGGCCACGCACTGGGGAGACCTCCCAGGTGAGTAGACGCCCCACTTACCCAGAGCTCTCTGTTGTGCACTTTTGTATACCTGTTAGTTTCCCACAGGTTGCACCTCATTCCCAGCATAAGGCGCTAGTAGATTCAGGCGCAGCTGGGAATTTTGTTGACCGGAAGTTTTGTTTAGAGTTAGGGATTCCCCTCCTGCCTGTCGACGATCCTTTTCCCGTTCATGCGTTAGATAGCCGCCCGTTGGGGTCGGGGTTGATTAGGAAGTCACAGCGCCACTTAGGATGTGCGCAAGGGGGGTCATGAGGAGACTATTCAGCTATATCTGATCGACTCCCCCTCTACCCGTGGTGCTGGGAATTCCCTGGTTAAGTACCCATAACCCTGCCATGTCGTGGCAACAGAGAGCTCTCGAGGGTGGTCTGCTCAGTGTGAGGGGCGATGTCTGGGTGTTTCCGCGGGGGCGACCTCGGTGGAAAGTCCAAACCAAGTGCCCGCATTGCACATTCCACCTGAATATGGGGATTTGGCACTGGTGTTCAGTAAGGCGAGGGCGACGCGGTTGCCTCCTCATAGACAGGGGATTGTGCGATAGACCTCCAGGCAGGAGCAGCACTCCCACGGAGCCACGTGTATCCTTTGTCTCAAGAGGAGAGAAAGGCTATGGAAACTTACATAGCTGAATCTTTGAGACAGGGATACATACGGCCCTCCACATCCCCTGCGTCCTCGAGCTTCTTTTTTGTGAAGAAAAAAGATGGAGGGTTGCGCCCGTGCATTGATTACCGTGGTATCAATCAGATTACTGTGAAATACAGTTATCCACTCCCTCTGATTGCGAACATGACGAAGTCATTGCACGGAGCGCGGTTTTTCACAAAACTGATCTCAGGAGCGCGTATAATTTGGTGCGCATTAGGGAGGGCGTACGAATGGAAAACAGCATTTAGTACCACTGGGTCATTCTTAATATCTCGTCATGCCATACGGGTTGATGAATGCTCCTTCAGTCTTCCAATCCTTTGTGGATGAGATCTTCCAAATATGCAGGGGCAAGGGGGTGATCGTGTACATTGATGACATTCTAGTGTACTCATCTACCCGAGCCGAGCATGTAGCCCTGGTGCGTCGTGTATTGAGGAGGCTGTTGGAGCACGACCTGTATGTCAAGGCAGAGAAATGTCTGTTTTTCCAGGAGTCGGTCTCCTTTTTGGGTTATCGGTTGTCCGCGTCAGGGGTGAAGATGGAGGTGGACCGTGTGTCAGCCGTGCGTAATTGGCAAACCCCAACCACTGTTAAAGAGGTGCAGCAGTTCTTGGGCTTTGCGAATTACTACCGGAGGTTTATCCGGGGTTTTGGACAGGTGGCAGCTCCCATAACGTCTCTGCTGAAAGGTGGTCCGGTGCGCCTGCAGTGGTCGGCTGAGGCGGACAGGGCTTTTGGGAAACTGAAGGACCTGTTTACTTCGGCTCCGGTGCTGGCGCATCCGGATCCCGCCTACCCTTTCAGGTTGAGGTGGACGCGTCTGAGGCCGGTATAGGGGCCGTTCTCTCTCAACGGTCTGGCACGCCACCTAAACTCCGCCCCTGTGCTTTTTACTCTAAGAAGCTCAGCCCGAGGCGGAGCGAAATTATGACGTGGGGGACAGAGAGCTGTTAGCTGTGGTACAGGCCCTTAAGGTGTGGAGGCATTGGCTTGAGGGGGCTCAACACCCTTTCCTCATTTTGACTGACCATCGGAACCTGGAGTACATCCGGGCAGCTAGGAGACTGAACCCTCACCAGGCTCGTTGGAGCATGTTTCTAGCCAGGTTCGTATTTAAAATCACGTACATCCCTTGGTCCCAGAACAGGAAGGCAGACGCTCTGTCCCGGCGGTATGACACAGAGGAGAGGTCCGTTGAGCCTACCCCCCATACTACCGGCGTCTTGTCTAGTGGCACCGGTTGTGTGGGAGGTCGATGCTGAAATCGAGCGGGCGTTGCGTGCCGACCTAGCCCTCCACAGTGTCCTGTGGGTCGGAAGTATGTGCCGCTCGAGGTTCGGGATCGACTCATTTACTGGGCTCACACGTCACCCTCCTCTGGACATCCAGGTATTGGCCGGACAGTGCATTGTCTTAGTACTAAGTACTGGTGGCCAACGTTAGCCAGGGATGTGAGGGTTTATGTCTCCTCCTGCTCGGTGTGCGCCCAGTGTAATGCGCCCAGACATTTGCCCAGGGTAAGTTACAACCCCTGCCCGTTCCACAACGACCCTGGTCCCACCTCTCTGGATTTTGTGACAGACCTTCCCCTTCTCAGGGGAATACCACCATCCTGGTCGTTGTGGACCGGTTCTCTAAGGCCTGTCGCCTCCTCCCTATGTCGGGTCTTCCTACTGCCCTACAGACCGCTGAGGCACTATTTACCCACGTCTTCCGGCATTACGGGGTACCCGAGGACATAGTGTCTGATCGAGGCCCCCAGTTTACCTCCCGAGTCTGGAGAGCGTTCATGGAGTATTTGGGGTCTCGGTGAGCCTTACCTCGGTACCACTCGGAGAGCAATGGGCAGGGTAGAACGAGTTAACCAGGATGTGGGTAGGTTTCTGAGGTCGTATTGCCAGGACCGGCTGGAGGAGTGGGCTAGGTATATTCCCTGGGCGGAGATGGCCCAAAACTCTCTCCGCCACTCCTCCACCAACCTAACCCCCTTCCAATGTGTATTAGGATACCAGCCGGTTCTGGCACCATGGCAGCAGAGCCAGATCGAGGCCCCTGCGGTGGATGAGTGGGTGAGGCGCTCGGAGGAGACGTGGAACGCTGCACACGTCCATCTGCAGCGGGCCATCCGTCGACACAAGGCGAGCGCCGATCTCCACCGCAGTGAGGGGCCGGTGAACGCACCTGGAGATCGAGTCTGGCTCTCGACCAGAAACCTGCCCCTCCGCCTGCTGGGTCGGCGGTTTGTGGGGCCTTTTAAAGTCCTGAGAAGAAGAAGAACGAGGTGTGTTATAAGTTACAACTACCTATTGATTATAAGAATATTAACCCCTCGTTCCATGTGTCTCTTCTCAGGCCGGTGGTAGCTGGTCCACTCCAGGAAGGTGAGATAGAAGAGACTCCTCCGCCCCCCACTGGACATCGAGGGGGCTCGGCGTACACCGTTCGGTCCATCTTGGACTCGAGACGTCGGATGGGGGTCTCCAATATCTAGTGGAGTAGGAGGGGTACGGCCCGGAGGAACGGTGTTGGGTGCTGCGGAGGGACATCCTAGACCCGTCTCTCCTGTCGGAGTTCCACCGGGGGCACCCCGCGCGTCAAGGGGGGGGTACTGTCACGGTTTCGGCCGAGGCTGCTCCTCCTCCTTGCTCGGGCAGGCTTCGGCGGTCGTCATCTCCGGAGTACTAGCTGCTACCGTTGGATGTGTTCGATGTTCGTTTGGTTTTGTCTAGTTGTTGTGCACCTGTTCCCTGTTAGTGTGATTATGTAACCTATATATTGTTCCTTTTGTTTGTCATGTGTTGTGTGTAATTGTTTTCCTGTCGTTTGGTGCAGTGCTGTTTGCTAGACTCTCTTTGTTTTACCGTCGCACATTTGTTCGTGCGCAGTTCGGCTTGGGAGTACTTTACGCACTGTGGCGTATGTTTCGCCTCCGGGTTGTTTGACCCGTGTTATGCATTTTGGATTTTCTAGTAAAGTCTGGATTAACTGAGCTCCTGTGTCCTGCTATTGATTCGCACCACATCCGCATCAGAGTTCGTGACACAATCTCGTACCGGGCGTGGCCCAATCCAGAACCGCCCTAACCTTCTCTTGGTCCATCCTAATCTCTCCCCTGGAGATGATGTACCCGAGGAAGGATGTAGTGTGGGCGTGAAATTCACACTTCTCGGCCTTCACAAACAGGCGGTTCTCCAACAATCGCTGCAGAACCTGCTTGACATGCTGGACATGGCTGGAAAGCTCCTTGGAGAAGATAAGAATGTCATCCAGGTACACGAACACAAAAAGACTGATCATATCTCTCAGGACGTCATTCACCATACTTTGGAACACTGCTGGAGCATTGGTCAGTCCAAACGGCATCACCTGATACTCTAAATGACCCATCGGTGTATTGAAACCAGTCAACCACTCGTCCCCCTCTCTGATCCGGACCAGATGATACGCATTGCGTAGATCCAGCTTAGTGAACACAGTAGCACCCTGTAAGGAGTCGAAAGCAGAGCTCATCAAGGGCAGGGGATACTTGTTCTTGACCGTAATATCATTCAAACCCCGATAATCAATACAAGGTCGAAGAGAGCCATCCTTCTTACTCACAAAGAAGAATCCTGCCCCCAGGGGTGGTGACGAGGGACGAATGAGACCAGCAGCTAGGGACTCCTTGATGTAGGTCTCCAAAGCCTCACGTTCAGGTCGGGAGATGCTGTATAACCGTCCCTTGGGATAGACAGCTCCAGGGAACAGGTTTATGGCACAGTCATATGGTCGGTGGGCAGGGAGTGACAGAGCCCTCTGCTTACTGAACACCTCCCCCAAATCGTGATATGTTTCAGGAACCAGGGACAAATCTGGGGGGGGTAGAATCAATGACCTGACTGGGAACAGAATGGGAACCGGCAGTCTTAAGGCAGTTAGCATGACATTCAATGCTCCAACTAGTTACCTTGCCAGTCACCCAATCGAACGTGGGATTGTATTCTCTCAGCCAGGGGTATCCAAGAACCAGAGGAACATGAGGAGAAGGCAGAATGAAGAAGGAGATAACCTCTGAATGATTCCCTGACAACAGCATCTTAACCGGTTCAGTCCTCATAGTGATAAATGTGCCAGACTACTGCCGTTCAGAGTGGTAGCTTCAATGGCTTCCGGTAATCGCTCCTTGGTAAGCCCCAGCTGTTCCACCAAATCGGCATCAGTAAAACTGCCATCGGCACCTGAATCAATAAAAGCGTTAATCGCTAAACTCTGATTCTTGTTCATGAGGGTTACAGGAAAACGGGGTCTGACAGGGCTATTGAGAGGTTGAAATTGGCACGCTAAAAGTCCTCCCAAACTTAGCGATCCGGGCAGTTTAACGGGCGCTGGGGACAAGCGGAGATGTAATGTCCCGAGCTACCACAGTAGAGGCAGCTATTGGTCTCACGTCTACGTTGGCGCTCCTCCTTGGTTAACCCGTGCCGCCCCACTTGCATGGGTTCAGGATCTGGAGGCAGGACCTCTCCACTAATCCCTTGTGGTGAACAATGATCGACTCGTTCTGGTCCACTTCCTGACCCGAATGGTAACCGAGTAGCTGATTGATTGGACGGGCCCCATTGCTTCTCCTTCCTTCTCTCTCTGACTCTGTTATCCACCCGAATAGATAATGCTATCAAACTGTCCAGGTCACTAGGCTCCGGAGAGGAGATCAGCTCATCCTTGAGTTTCTCCGACAACCCCTGTTAAATAACCGCTTGTAGTGGCTCCTCATTCCACCCACTCTCCACAGCCAAGGTCCTAAACTCGATAACAAAGTCTGCCACACTGCGAGCTCCTTGGCGAAGAGAGAACAAACGCTTAGCTGCGTCCTTACCTTGGACTGGATGGTCAAACAGCTTCCTCATCTCTGCCGTGAACTCCTGGTATGACGCCATGCAGGTGTCCTGTCGTTCCCATACGGCTGAAGCCCACTCCAGAGCTCTTCCACGCAGCAGTTCAATAACAAAAGCTATCCTAGCCTTGTCTGTGGCGTAAGAGTGGGGCTGCAGATCAAACACTAGTCCACACTGCATAAGAAATAAACGGCATCTTCCCCAATCCCCTTCGAACTTATCTGGCATCGGAACCTTGGGCTCACGGAAGGAAACAGCTCCAGAAGCGGCATGTGAGAGGGGTGAAGCAGGTGGGTTCATTCTTGGCCGGATCATTCGGTCACGATTCTCTAAAGCAGAACCCAGAAGCAGACCAGGACAAGGTGAGTAGAACGAAGGTGAGTATTTATTTACAGACTCAAATGTGGGAGCAGAATAATCCAGGAGACGGAGCGGGCAGAGGAGGTGAGTTGGTGGGAGTGAATAGGCAGATCCAATGGTGTCACAGAAGCCACCGACGACCAGGCAGGGGGTGGGGTGAATGTTCGGGAGAATGACTGTAGACAGAGTAAACGGAGGTGAGTACACGGCAAGCAAAATGTACAGAACAACAAAACTAACTCAAGTAAACTTGAGGCTGATACGCTGACACAACATACTGTTCATGGCTAACGATCCGGCAGGGAATGGATGTCAGGTCAGATCTTATGAAGTGGAGAGGTGATGATCAGGACCAGGTGGCAGATAGCTGATGAGATGCAGGTGCGGGTAATAGAGAGATCTCCCGCCTAGCTTCGTCGCCTGGCAACCAGACAGGGTGAGTTCAGGAACCTCAGGAAACAGAATCCAGAACAGAAAACAGGCAACACATGCATAAACAGATTCAGGAAGCGGGATTCATGACAATTCATTTCTCAGTTCTGTGTCCTGCGCCTGATTCCGTTTCACCACTTCACCCAGACGTTGACATACACAGTTATGCTAATTAGCGTCAACAGCACAGTGCGTAATACAGGCGCACTGGAAAACAATACAGGCACACGGGGAGAAATAACCCCGGCAATAAGAAGTACGGGTAGCTCAACCCAGTTACACTCATCTTCACATAAAACAATCACTCACAAGGACAAGGGGGCAGAGGGAACACTTATACACTGACTAATGAGGGGATATGAACCAGGTGTGTGTAATTAACAAGACAAGACAAATGGAATGATGATACATGGAGCGGCAGTGGTTAGTAAGCCGGTGACGACGAACGCCGAAGCCTGCCCGAACAAGGAGGAGGCAGCCCCGGTGGAAGTTGTGACAACTGATCCAACTCACCTCAGCTGTGAGATGTAGGGCAGACACTGAAGGAAACTCCTCACTTCACTCTCTTCATCTGACCAGTCCTTCAGCTCTACTGGTTTCTTCTCTTGTTGGAGTTTCAGCACTTCTAGGAGGAGGGAGGCCTTTCTCTTTGAGAGGTCTATGGACCAGACTGCAGGAGCTGACTGGTAAACTGGCTGTAATGCTGGAAGGACACTCCTGCCTGTTTGAGTCTCATAGTCCTTCACATGTGAGTACAGATCCAGCAGGAAATCACATTTCTGACTGTGATATACTTCAGACAGCAACAACAGTTTCTCTACAGTTGTTTGTATGGTTCCTCTCTCATGGAGAGCTGCTTGAAGACACAGATTCAGTAGGAATATCTTCTCTCTCCTTGTCCTCTCTATATTATCCTTCAGTAGAGGAAATCTGAACAAACAGTTTAAAACACAGATGATATACAGGTGAGTGATGGGGACTGATATGAGTAACAGGGTTGGGGAACTGAAAACCAATAGAACTTTATGACTCCAACTTTCTGTAACAATACAACTATGAATTGGAATTTTGTTCAATTTTAATTCCTACTGAATTAGAGTTTCTACAGCATCTTCATATGTTCATGTATTAAAAAAGATAAAGACGGCGTAAAAACATAAATACTATCTACACCAGTTCAATGACACATGGACTCTTGTTGGATAAACTCACTCACCTCAGCTGTGAGATATAGGGCAGACACTGAAGGAAACTCCTCACTTCACTCTCTTCATCTGACCAGCCCTTCAGCTCTACTGGTTTCTTCTCTGGTTGGAGTTTCAGCACTTCTAGGGAGGAGGGAGGCCTTTCTCTTTGAGAGGTCTATGGACCAGACCGCAGGAGCTGACTGGTAAACTGGCTGTAATGCTGGAAGGACACTCCTGGCTGTTTGATTCCTATTGTATTTCACATGTGAGTACAGATCCAGCAGGAAATCACTCTCAGTTTGATACACCGAGAACAGTGACAGCAGTGTGTTCACAGTTCTCTGGAAAGTTTCTCTGTGATCTAGTGCTGCTTGTAGACACAAATCTAGTAGGACTGCTTTCTCTTCTGTCTCCAGTCTTTCAGGGGATCCTCTCTGATGTTCTAGTGGGGTAAACCTGTGACCCATAAAACATAAGAATGTCTATGTTCAGATAGAAGCAGGGAGAATGTGACTGCTGCCTCTTTTACAGACTGAATACTGTTGTCATCATGTCTATCTTGTTGTGTTGTTGCAATGTATTTTTTGAAAGAATACTATAGAATAGACTACAGCCTTTACTGTATTATTTACTGTAATGTGTTTGGGGACTTTACTGTAGTATTTACTGTAATGTGTTTGGGGACATTACTGTAGTCTTCACTGTATTGTTTTTGCAGAAATTACTGTGGTAGCTACTGTAGTGTTTTGGTTTTATTATCTTTGACATAGATGTGAAAGTGTTCTCCTCGAGGAAATCTACTGGAGAAACATCTAGTGTTCCATAACCTGTAGGTAGGTTGGACTGGAGTTCAGAGCTTCTGCTCTTTTCTATAACCTGTAGGGAACACAATATATGGTCTATACTTGGCATGTATGTTTCTCACTTAGGGGTGGAACAAATTGGGATATGGTAGAGGGGAATGGGCAGGGTATATGCAAATTAAATATTGTAGTATTTACTATAGTTAAAAGAGTGTAGTGTTTTTGCACAGAGTAGTGTTTCTGAGGACATTACTGTAGTACAATATTTACAGTGTTTCTTTGCGTTAATATTGTAGTATTTACTATAGTCTCCTACAACATTATATAGTAATGATCAAGGGATACTAGTGTGTAGTATAGTATTCTACAGTATACTACAGTTTACTACAGAATTATATAGTAAGTACTGTATATATTGGCTGTGGAAACACTCACCTGAGTTTGTTGATATGTGATAAACAGTCTAAAATGGTTTTGCTAAGAGCTTCACTGAGAAGAGTTCTCTGACCCCAGTGTAGACAGAGATGAACCCTCTCTAGACTCTGCTTCATCACTTCTTCTGCTCTCTCAAACACTCGTCTTTCACCCTGGACTGGAAGGTGCAACTCATTTCCACAGAGACCAAGTAAGCTGGTGAAGTCCATCTCTGCCACACTGCTCAGCAAAGTTGTCCAGAGATTGACACAGCATTGAGGGGTCAGATGAATCACCAGAGGAGGGTCTTTAAAAGAGATCAGATCATAAAGATTATTTCAAAGTAGCATGACATGTGTTTATAACTCAGTATCTGAATAGAATACAATATATGTTTTTTTTAAAGATGGGTTGCTTCATCCCAATTTCTCTTTCTTTGGCTGGTTAATTGGAAATAAACTTGTGAATTAGATAACACAAATATTACCCAAGATGTCTGACATTCTTCAGAGAGCCCAGTATCAGCCTTACTCCTTGGTCTGACACAGTGCAGCCCGTTCAGGTCCAAGCCAACCTTTCTCTCTGCAGATTGACTGGTCACATAAGAGACTGCTAAGCACTGATGAGGATCAAGATGTTCTCCACTCAGGTCTAGATGATAGTCCAGTTTGTCCAGGAGAAGGAGACAGGCCTCAGTAGACTGATGTTCATACAAGCACTGACACAAAAACAGAATATCTATCTCAAACTCAGGAGCATCACCTTCTGCATGATCTTGGTTTGTTTGAGATGGAAGAAATGTGTTCACCACTTCCTTGAAGAACCAATCTGACGTCTTCTTGATCTGTTGATCTGGAACTAGACCGTTTACCAATCTAATATTCCTCTCATTCAGAAGCCCACACAGGAAGGGAATCAAGTGTTTTGTGTGTTTCCATTCTTCAGTCTGGCACTTCTCTAGAACCTCTCTGATTTGATCTGGATTCTGTAAGAGCCAAAGGGCACCAAAGAACTCCTGCATTGTGTAGTGGAGAAATGCAGAGTACGTGTCTGATGCTGTGGGTGCAACCTTAACCATAAGTGCTCCCAAGAACGCAAAATGGACACTGCTTTCTTCACAGCTCAGTGTTGTCAAGTTCATGTTTTTTTCATTTGTTGCATGAAAAGCTATTTCTGCCAAAGACAATATTTTCTCTCTGTTTTCTTTGAGATAATTGTCGATATCCTTAAGTCGTATGCTACTGTGTTGTTTGATGCACTGACGGAGGACGTTGCTGTACATTTCAGTTATAGTGCATGTCTGTTTAGAAGCCTTTGAGGTAGGGAAATAAATGCAGGTAACCACCATCAGTGCATACATTGGGACATGGCACAGACTGAACAACTCTAGGTTGTTTAACACACTGCTCAAGGAGTCAGGATCAGCACTCAGCATCTCTGTTAAGTAAGCCCTGATGGATGCATCACTGAACCCTTTCACCTCCACTCTGAACCAGTCTGCGGGCCAGTCTGTCAGGAAGTCTTCAGATTGATCTGGTCTGCATGTGGTCACAATCTTTGCATCAGGGAGGAGGTTCTCCATAAGGTCCTTTACACCGACAGAGAGGAGAGGTCTGTGATTCCATCAAATATGATGACAACGTTTTCAGAGTTCTCCTTAATATCTTGTAACACTTCTTCTTTACTTTTTTTGGGCTCACTGTACATGTTAAAGAGAAGATCCTCCAGGCTCATGGGTTTTCTGTGTGAAATGTCTCTCACGTCAAAATAAAACATGTAATCTAGTTCTCTGTGATCTTTCTCTGCCCAGAGGTTCAACATTTGATGGGCGACTGTTGTTTTTCCAATTCCAGGTTTTCCAAAAAGGAGGATTTTTTTCTCAGCTGTTCTAAGCAGGTCAGCAGGGGATGTTTCCTGTTTGGCCATGGGGATGAAGCTCTTCAGCTTTTTAGGGCGAGCTTTCTTGCATCTTTTGCTTTTCACTTTAATTTTGGAGAGAGATGAATGCACATCTGTATCTAACACAAGAGGGGTGTAAGATAAAGTCCCCTCATTTCTACATGTCTCTGGTAGGAGACTACAGCTTTGTTTCCATGCACCATTTGTGATCTTCCGTGCTTTACATTTCAGCTGTGTCTGATATCCGTGACAGGGTTTTGAATCTAAAATAAGGGTATTAAGGGAAGAGAGAGTAAATGCACTGTGCAAACAAATCAAAGCCAATCTAAAGGACTAGAGAAAATCAGGACAGAAAGCTACAAGGATACACTATTAGATCTTTCTAGATTGAAGGTGCTCTTTTGGGGCTAAATGGTCATCAAAAACAAGAAGAACCAAGGGGCACTAAAGACAAAGTTTAAATGCCTGTATTATGATGGCACGTTCAATAGAACAATATGTATAAAACCTCTGATGCGTTTCAGCGTAGCCTTCATCAGGGAGGACAATGACAAATCTCTATTGAACACGCCATCATAATAAAGGCATTTTTACTTCATGAAGAGTGCATTGGTCACACTTATTTTTGATGAACAATCTAAAAAGGTACATTGACCCCTTTCAATGTGCGCTTCAAATAGCTTCGCCAGCACCATGGAACCAAAGGAATAGTGCCAAAAGTACAAACCCTGTCTATGGAGCGCGCACAGTAAGCTAAATTAACCACACCTAAAATAATATTTGAAAGACACATTTCAACAGGTCTGCTATTTTTTAGCCCAGCCAATTGTATACTATATAGTGTATACTAAGAGGATACCATACGATCACTTACCAACAAGGTAGTCTGTCATCTCTGGGTCTTCCTTAAAGGGGAAGCAGCTGATCCATTGCTGTAAGTCAGCGTCGTCTAAGGTCCTCTTCCTTGTGATGTATAGAATTGTCAGCAACTCATAGCATGCAACCTCTCCTTTGGCCGAGACCCAGTCCAGTATTTTTCTGGTTTGGTCAAAACGGTCAACTTCAGCCTGAATTTTACTGACTTCCTCCCCGTGAAGAACCTTGCGCTGGAACAGGTTTTCCACAATGAGGGGAAGATTCTGGAGCCTTCCAATGAGACGTAGCCTTCCATTTGTAATGTACTCTAAAGCAGATTGTCTTGCAGAAGCCATGTCCCAGGTTGTTTCTGCAGCATCACTGGTATGTTTCAACACGTAGGATCTCTGGAAGACGAAAGTACATAGTCAGTTAATAGTAGAACAGTCAAATAATGATTAGGTTTATTCATTCAATTAAACTTTTTAGCCCATGGAAACAAAACATACACCAACTAAATGTGAATGTATCTATTACAATGGCGTAAAACAAGAATATAAACTCAGCAAAAAAAGAAACGTCCCTTTTTCAGGACCCTGTCTTTCAAAGATAATTCATAGAAATCCAAAGAACTTCAGAGATCTTCATTGTAAAGGGTTTAAACACTGTTTCCCATGCTTGTTCAATGAACCATAAACAATGAATGAACATGCACCTGTGGAACGGTCGTTAAGAGAATAACATATTACAGACGGTAGGCAATTAAAGTCACAGTTATGAAGACTTAGGACACTAAAGAGGCCTTTATACTGACTCTGAAAAACACCAAAAGAAAGATGCCCAGGGTCCCTGCTCATCTGCGTGAACATGCCTTCGGCATGCTGCAAGGAGGCATGAGGACTGCAGATGTGGCCAGGGCAATAAATTGCAATGTCCGTACTGTGAGACGCCTAAGACGGCGCTACAGGGAGACAGGACGGACAGCTGATCGTCCTTGCAGTGGCAGACCACGTGTAACAACACCTGCACAGGATCGGTACAGCCGAACATTACACCTGCGGGACAGGTACAGGATGGCAACAACAACTGCCCGAGTTACACCAGGAACGCACAATCCCTCCATCAGTGCTCAGACTGTCCGCAATAGGCTGAGAGAGGCTGGACTGAGGGCTTGTAGGCCTGTTGTAAGGCAGGTCCTCATCAGACATCACCGGCAACAACGTCACCTATGGGCACAAACCCACCATCGCTGGGCCAGACAGGACTGGCAAAAAGTGCTCTTCATTGACGAGTCGCGGTTTTGTCTCACCAGGGTGATAGTCGGATTCGCGTTTAGCGGCGAAGGAATGAGCGTTACACCGAGGCCTGTACTCTGGAGCGGGATCTATATTTGAGGTGGAGGGTCCGTCATGGTCTGTGGCGGTGTGTCACAGCATCATCGGACTGAGCTTGTTGTCATTGCAGGCAATCTCAACGCTGTGTGTTACACGGAAGACATCCTCCTCCCTCATGTGGTACCCTTCCTGCAGGATCATCCTGACATGACCCTCCAGCATGACAATGCCACCAGCCATACTGCTCGTTCTGTGCGTGATTTCCTGCAAGACAGGAATGCAGTGTTCTGCCATGGCCAGCGAAGAGCCCGGATCTCAATCCCATTGAGCACTTCTGGGACCTGCTGGATCGGAGGGTGAGGGCTAAGGCCATTCCCCCCTGAAATGTCCGGGAACTTGCAGGTACCTTGGTGGAAGAGTGGGTTAACATCTCACAGCAAGAACTGCCAAATCTGGTGCAGTCCATGAGGAGGAGATGCACTGCAGTACTTAATGGAGCTGGTGGCCACACCAGATACTGACTGTTACTTTTGATTTTGACCCCCCCTTTGTTCAGGGACACAAACGGCCAGGAGAGTGTCGAGCGAGTCTCACTGGTAACTTGCGAATGAAACAAATTATGCTTGTTAAATATGAGTTGAAACAAAGTAAAGTCTGTCAAAACCACATCCTAAAAAGTCCATAGATTTAATGAGCTGGTCAAAACAAATCACCAGATATATTCCCCAGACATCCTGGCAAGGAATTCTGAGCAGAATATTGAAAAAATTATGATAAAAAGATTAAGATTAGACATCATTAATATAACATTAGATTAGACATCATTAATATAACATTAGATTAGACATCATTACTATAACATTAGATTAGACATCATTAATATAACATTAGATTAGACATCATTAATATAACATTAGATTAGACATCATTAATATAACATTAGATTAGACATCATTAATATAACATTAGATTAGACATCATTAATATAACATTAGATTAGACATCATTAATATAACATTAGATTAGACATCATTAATATAACATTAGATTAGACATCATTAATATAACATTAGATTAGACATCATTAATGTAACATTAGATTAGACATCATTAATATAACATTAGATTAGACATCATTAATATAACATAATATTATACATCATTAATATAACATAATATTAGACATCATTAATATAACATTAGATTAGACATCATTAATATAACATTAGATTAGACATCATTAATATAACATAAGATTAGACATCATTAATATAACATTAGATTAGACATCATTAATATAACATTAGATTAGACATCATTAATATAACATTAGATTAGACATCATTAATATAACATTAGATTAGACATCATTAATGTAACATTAGATTAGACATCATTAATATAACATTAGATACTATCACCATGCTTCTCTACTCTCTTCTCCTTCCTCGCTCCTCTCCATTCTCCTCCTCCTCTCCTGTTTCCTCTCCTTCTCTCCCCTCTTGCTTCTCCTCCTCTCCATTCTCCTCCTCCTCTCCTGTTTCCTCTCCTTCTCTCCCCTCTTGCTTCTCCTCCTCTCCATTCTCCTCCTCCTCTCCTGTTTCCTCTCCCTTCTCTCCCCCTCTTGCTTCTCCTCCCTCCATTCTCCTCCTCCTCTCCTGTTTCCTCTCATTCTCTCCCCTCTTGCTTCTCCTCCTCCATTCTCCTCCTCCTCTCCTGTTTCCCTCCTTCTCTCCCCTCTTGCTTCTCCTCCTCTCCATTCTCCTCCTCCTCTCCTGTTTCCTCTCCTTCTCTCCCCTCTTGCTTCTCCTCCTCTCCATTCTCCTCCTCCTCTCCTGTTTCCTCTCCTTCTCTCCCCTCTTGCTTCTCCTCCCTCCATTCTCCTCCTGTCTTCTCTCAGCTTTTCTCCAAACAAGCATGCACACATCTAGGACAAATATGCTTTTGTTTTGTAGTAGGAACTGTGCTGTATGAGTGTATTTATTGCATTATCATGGCCAGTATGCGTGTGGATTGTCTCTCTGCTTATTATGACAGCTAATAATAGACAATCAGGACAGCAAGGCTCCAAATCCTCCCGGCTAAAGAGAGATAGGCCAGTTCCATTTTTACAGAGGTATGCTCATGTGACGCACATATTGTATTGAGCAACAGTTTGTTGAAGGTTGCTATCCCTAAACCGGTGTGTGCTTCGTAACGGTGACTGATCACGTGACACTAGTAGTCACGCAACACCCCCCAGTCACAGACCCCCTGGACAGACAGACAGACAGACGACACCCCCAGGACCATGTGCTTCCTGTCCTGTCATAGAGTCAACACTTGACCTGTTCCCCTCACATCCCCTTCCTGTGAGTGCCCTTTGGAGTTATGTATCACACACCGAAGTTCAACTCAGACTGTTAATAGACCACAACAGGCTCTGAGGCTCCGGTGGGTGACCCATACATACTATGGATGGGTATTACTACTCACAGGAGCAATCAGGGGAGGGGAAGGATGGGTGGTGGTGATATCCTCGTAAGGAGAGGATAATGTTACCCATTCATTTGGACATCTAATGCTTCAAGTCACTTCTAACTGCCTATACCTGAGGGGAGGAGAGGTAGACAGCTGGCTTCTAACTGCCTATACCTGAGGGGAGGAGAGGTAAACAGCTGGCTTCTAACTGCCTATACCTGAGGGGAGGAGAGGTAGACAGCTGGCTTCTAACTGCCTATACCTGAGGAGAGGTGGACAGCTGGCTTCTAACTGCCTATACCTGAGGAGAGGGAGAGGTAGACAGCTGGCTTCTAACTGCCTATACCTGAGGGGAGGGGGAGGTAGACAGCTGGGCTTCTAACTGCCTACACCTGAGGGGGAGGAGAGGTGGACAGCTGGCTTCTAACTGCCTATACCTGAGGGGAGGGGAGGTAGACAGCTGGCTTCTAACTGCCTATACCCAAGGGGAGGAGAGGTAGACAGCTGGCTTCTAACTGCCTATACCTGAGGGGAGGAGAGGTGGACAGCTGGCTTCTAACTGCCTATACCTGAGGGGAGGAGAGGTAGACAGCTGGCTTCTAACTGCCTATACCTGAGGAGAGGTGGACAGCTGGCTTCTAACTGCCTATACCTGAGGAGAAGTAGACAGCTGGCTTCTAACTGCCTATACCTGAGGGAGGAGAGGTAGACAGCTGGCTTCTAACTGCCTATACCTGAGGGGAGGAGAGGTAGACAGCTGGCGTCTAACTGCCTATACCTGAGGGGAGGAGAGGTAGACAGCTGGCTTCTAACTGCCTATACCTGAGGGGAGGAGAGGTGGACAGCTGGCTTCTAACTGCCTATACCTGAGGGGAGGAGAGGTAGACAGCTGGCTTCTAACTGCCTATACCCAAGGGGAGGAGAGGTGGACAGCTGGCTTCTAACTGCCTATACCTGAGGGGAGGTAGACAGCTGGCTTCTAACTGCCTATACCTGAGGGGGGAGAGGTAGACAGCTGGCTTCTAACTGCCTATACCTGAGGGGAGGAGAGGAAGACAGCTGGCTTCTAACTGCCTATACCCAAGGGGAGGAGAGGTGGACAGCTGGCTTCTAACTGCCTATACCTGAGGGGGAGGAGAGGTAGACAGCTGGCTAACTGCCTATACCTGAGGGGGAGGAGAGGTAGACAGCTGGCTTCTAACTGCCTATACCTGAGGGGGAGGAGAGGTGGACAGCTGGCTTCTAACTGCCCATACCTGAGGGGGAGAGGTAGACAGCTGGCTTCTAACTGCCTATACCTGAGGGGAGGTAGACAGCTGGCTTCAACTGCCTATACCCAAGGGGAGGAGAGGTAGACAGCTGGGCTTCAACTGCCTATACCTGAGGGGAGGAGAGGTAGACAGCTGGCTTCTAACTGCCTATACCTGAGGGGAGGAGAGGTGGACAGCTGGCTTCTAACTGCCTATACCTGAGGGGGAGGAGAGGTAGACAGCTGGCTTCTAACTGCCTATACCCAAGGGGGAGGAGAGGTAGACAGCTGGCTTCTAACTGCCTATACCTGAGGGGGGGAGAGGTGGACAGCTGGCTTCTAACTGCCTATACCTGAGGGGGAGGAGAGGTAGACAGCTGGCTTCAACTGCCTATACCTGAGGGGGAGAGGTAGACAGCTGGCTTCTAACTGCCTATACCTGAGGGGAGGAGAGGTAGACAGCTGGCTTCTAACTGCCTATACCTGAGGAGAGGAGAGGTGGACAGCTGGCTTCTAACTGCCTATACCTGAGGGGGAGGAGAGGTAGACAGCTGGCTTCTCTAACTGCCTATACCTGAGGGGGGAGGTAGACAGCTGGTTTCTAACTGCCTATACCTGAGGGGAGGAGAGGTAGACAGCTGGCTTCTAACTGCCATACCTGAGGGGAGGAGAGGTGGACAGCTGGCTTCTAACTGCCTATACCTGAGGGGAGGAGAGGTAGACAGCTGGCGTCTAACTGCCTATACCTGAGGGGAGGAGAGGTAGACAGCTGGCTTCTAACTGCCTATACCTGAGGGGGAGGAGAGGTAGACAGCTGGCTTCTAACTGCCTATACCTGAGGGGGAGGTAGACAGCTGGCTTCTAACTGCCTATACCTGAGGGGAGGAGAGGTAGACAGCTGTCTTCTAACTGCCTATACCTGAGGGGGAGTGAGAGGTAGACAGCTGGCTTCTAACTGCCTATACCTGAGGAGAGGTAGACAGCTGGCTTCTAACTGCCTATACCTGAGGAGAGGAGAGGTAGACAGCTGGCTTCTAACTGCCTATACCTGAGGAGAGGTAGACAGCTGGCTTCTAACTGCCTATACCTGACGGAGGTAGACAGCTGGCTTCTAACTGCCTATACCCAAGGGGGAGGAGAGGTGGACAGCTGGCTTCTAACTGCCTATACCTGAGGGGGAGGTAGACAGCTGGCTTCTAACTGCCTATACCTGACGGGGAGGTAGACAGCTGGCTTCTAACTGCCTATACCTGAGGGGAGGTAGACAGCTGGCTTCTAACTGCCTATACCTGAGGGGAGGAGAGGTAGACAGCTGGCTTCTAACTGCCTATACCTGAGGGGGAGGTAGACAGCTGGCTTCTAACTGCCTATACCTGAGGGGAGGTAGACAGCTGGCTTCTAACTGCCTATACCTGAGGGGAGGAGAGGTAGACAGCTGGCTTCTAACTGCCTATACCTGAGGAGAGGAGAGGTAGACAGCTGGCTTCTAACTGCCTATACCCAAGGGGAGGAGAGGTGGACAGCTGGCTTCTAACTGCCTATACCCAAGGGGAGGAGAGGTGGACAGCTGGCTTCTAACTGCCTATACCTGAGGGGAGGAGAGGTAGACAGCTGTTTTCTAACTGCCTATACCCAAGGGGAGGAGAGGTAGACAGCTGGCTTCTAACTGCCTATACCTGAGGGGAGGTAGACAGCTGGCTTCTAACTGCCTATACCTGAGGGGAGGAGAGGTAGACAGCTGGCTTCAACTGCCTATACCTGAGGTGAGGAGAGGTAGACAGCTGGCTTCTAACTGCCTATACCTGAGGAGAGGTAGACAGCTGGCTTCTAACTGCCTATACCCAAGGGGAGGAGAGGTAGACAGCTGGCTTCTAACTGCCTATACCTGAGGGGAGGAGAGGTAGACAGCTGGCTTCTAACTGCCTATACCCAAGGGGAGGAGAGGTAGACAGCTGGTTTCTAACTGCCTATACCCAAGGGGAGGAGAGGTAGACAGCTGGCTTCTAACTGCCTATACCTGAGGGGAGGAGAGGTAGACAGCTGGCTTCTAACTGCCTATACCTGAGGGGAGAAGAGGTGGACAGCTGGCTTCTAACTGCCTATACCTGAGGGGAGGTAGACAGCTGGCTTCTAACTGCCTATACCTGAGGGGAGGAGAGGTGGACAGCTGGCTTCTAACTGCCTATACCTGAGGGGGGAGAGGTAGACAGCTGGCTTCTAACTGCCTATACCTGAGGGGGAGGAGAGGAAGACAGCTGGCTTCTAACTGCCTATACCCAAGGGGAGGAGAGGTGGACAGCTGGCTTCTAACTGCCTATACCTGAGGGGAGGAGAGGTAGACAGCTGGCTTCTAACTGCCTATACCTGAGGGGAGGAGAGGTAGACAGCTGGCTTCTAACTGCCTATACCTGAGGGGAGGAGAGGTGGACAGCTGGCTTCTAACTGCCTATACCTGAGGGGGGGAGAGGTAGACAGCTGGCTTCTAACTGCCTATACCTGAGGGGAGGTAGACAGCTGGCTTCTAACTGCCTATACCCAAGGGGAGGAGAGGTAGACAGCTGGCTTCTAACTGCCTATACCTGAGGGGGAGGAGAGGTAGACAGCTGGCTTCTAACTGCCTATACCTGAGGGGAGGAGAGGTAGACAGCTGGCTTCTAACTGCCTATACCTGAGGGGAGGAGAGGTAGACAGCTGGCTTCTAACTGCCTATACCCAAGGGGAGGAGAGGTAGACAGCTGGCTTCTAACTGCCTATACCTGAGGGGAGGTGGACAGCTGGCTTCTAACTGCCTATACCTGAGGGGGGAGGAGAGGTAGACAGCTGGCTTCTAACTGCCTATACCTGAGGGAGGGGAGAGGTGGACAGCTGGCTTCTAACTGCCTATACCTGAGGGGGAGGAGAGGTAGACAGCTGGCTTCTAACTGCCTATACCTGAGGAGAGAGGAGGTGGACAGCTGGCTTCTAACTGCCTATACCTGAGGGGAGGAGAGGTAGACAGCTGGCTTCTAACTGCCTATACCTGAGGGGAGGTAGACAGCTGGCTTCTAACTGCCTATACCTGAGGGGAGGAGAGGTAGACAGCTGGCTTCTAACTGCCTATACCTGAGGGGAGGAGAGGTAGACAGCTGGCTTCTAACTGCCTATACCTGAGGGGGAGGAGAGGTAGACAGCTGGCGTCTAACTGCCTATACCTGAGGGGAGGAGAGGTAGACAGCTGGCTTCTAACTGCCTATACCTGAGGGGAGGAGAGGTAGACAGCTGGCTTCTAACTGCCTATACCTGAGGGGAGGTAGACAGCTGGCTTCTAACTGCCTATACCTGAGGGGGAGGAGAGGTAGACAGCTGTCCTCAACTGCCTATACCTGAGGGGGAGGAGAGGTAGACAGCTGGCTTCTAACTGCCTATACCTGAGGAGAGGTAGACAGCTGGCTTCTAACTGCCTATACCTGAGGAGAGGAGAGGTAGACAGCTGGCTTCTAACTGCCTATACCTGAGGAGAGGTAGACAGCTGGCTTCTAACTGCCTATACCTGACGGGAGGTAGACAGCTGGCTTCTAACTGCCTATACCCAAGGGGAGGAGAGGTGGACAGCTGGCTTCTAACTGCCTATACCTGAGGGGAGGTAGACAGCTGGCTTCTAACTGCCTATACCTGACGGGAGGTAGACAGCTGGCTTCTAACTGCCTATACCTGAGGGGAGGTAGACAGCTGGCTTCTAACTGCCTATACCTGAGGGGAGGAGAGGTAGACAGCTGGCTTCTAACTGCCTATACCTGAGGGGAGGTAGACAGCTGGCTTCTAACTGCCTATACCTGAGGGGAGGTAGACAGCTGGCTTCTAACTGCCTATACCTGAGGGGAGGAGAGGTAGACAGCTGGCTTCTAACTGCCTATACCTGAGGAGAGGAGAGGTAGACAGCTGGCTTCTAACTGCCTATACCCAAGGGGAGGAGAGGTGGACAGCTGGCTTCTAACTGCCTATACCCAAGGGGAGGAGAGGTGGACAGCTGGCTTCTAACTGCCTATACCTGAGGGGGAGGAGAGGTAGACAGCTGTTTTCTAACTGCCTATACCCAAGGGGGAGGAGAGGTAGACAGCTGGCTTCTAACTGCCTATACCTGAGGGGAGGTAGACAGCTGGCTTCTAACTGCCTATACCTGAGGGGGAGGAGAGGTAGACAGCTGGCTTCTAACTGCCTATACCTGAGGTGAGGAGAGGTAGACAGCTGGCTTCTAACTGCCTATACCTGAGGAGAGGTAGACAGCTGGCTTCTAACTGCCTATACCCAAGGGGGAGGAGAGGTAGACAGCTGGCTTCTAACTGCCTATACCTGAGGGGAGGAGAGGTAGACAGCTGGCTTAACTGCCTATACCCAAGGGGGAGGAGAGGTAGACAGCTGGTTTCTAACTGCCTATACCCAAGGGGGAGGAGAGGTAGACAGCTGGCTTCTAACTGCCTATACCTGAGGGGGAGGAGAGGTAGACAGCTGGCTTCTAACTGCCTATACCTGAGGGGAGAAGAGGTGGACAGCTGGCTTCTAACTGCCTATACCTGAGGGGAGGTAGACAGCTGGCTTCTAACTGCCTATACCTGAGGGGGAGGAGAGGTGGACAGCTGGCTTCTAACTGCCTATACCTGAGGGGAGGAGAGGTAGACAGCTGGCTTCTAACTGCCTATACCTGAGGGGGAGGTAGACAGCTGGCTTCTAACTGCCTATACCTGAGGGGGAGGAGAGGTAGACAGCTGGCTTCTAACTGCCTATACCTGAGGGGAGGAGAGGTGGACAGCTGGCTTCTAACTGCCTATACCTGAGGGGGAGAGGTAGACAGCTGGCTTCTAACTGCCTATACCTGAGGGGGAGGAGAGGTAGACAGCTGGCTTCTAACTGCCTATACCTGAGGGGGAGGAGAGGTAGACAGCTGGCTTCTAACTGCCTATACCTGAGGGGAGGAGAGGTGGACAGCTGGCTTCTAACTGCCTATACCTGAGGGGGAGGAGAGGTAGACAGCTGGCTTCTAACTGCCTATACCTGAGGGGAGGTAGACAGCTGGCTTCTAACTGCCTATACCCAAGGGGGAGGAGAGGTAGACAGCTGGCTTCTAACTGCCTATACCTGAGGGGAGGAGAGGTAGACAGCTGGCTTCTAACTGCCTATACCTGAGGGGAGGAGAGGTAGACAGCTGGCTTCTAACTGCCTATACCTGAGGGGAGGAGAGGTAGACAGCTGGCTTCTAACTGCCTATACCCAAGGGGAGGAGAGGTAGACAGCTGGCTTCTAACTGCCTATACCTGAGGGGAGGAGAGGTAGACAGCTGGCTTCTAACTGCCTATACCTGAGGAGAGGTAGACAGCTGGCTTCTAACTGCCTATACCCAAGGGGGAGGAGAGGTAGACAGCTGGCTTCTAACTGCCTATACCCAAGGGGGAGGAGAGGTAGACAGCTGGCTTCTAACTGCCTATACCTGAGGGGGGAGAGGTGGACAGCTGGCTTCTAACTGCCTATACCTGAGGGGAGGAGAGGTAGACAGCTGGCTTCTAACTGCCTATACCCGAGGGGGAGGAGAGGTAGACAGCTGGCTTCTAACTGCCTATACCTGAGGGGGGAGAGGTGGACAGCTGGCTTCTAACTGCCTATACCTGAGGGGGAGGAGAGGTAGACAGCTGGCTTCAACTGCCTATACCTGAGGGGGAGGTAGACAGCTGGCTTCTAACTGCCTATACCTGAGGGGAGGAGAGGTAGACAGCTGGCTTCTAACTGCCATACCCGAGGGGAGGAGAGGTGGACAGCTGGCTTCTAACTGCCTATACCTGAGGGGAGGAGAGGTAGACAGCTGGCTTCTAACTGCCTATACCTGAGGGGAGGAGAGGTAGACAGCTGGCTTCTAACTGCCTATACCTGAGGGGAGGAGAGGTAGACAGCTGGCTTCTAACTGCCTATACCTGAGGGGAGGTAGACAGCTGGCTTCTAACTGCCTATACCTGAGGGGAGGAGAGGTAGACAGCTGGCTTCTAACTGCCTATACCTGAGGAGAGGTAGACAGCTGGCTTCTAACTGCCTATACCTGAGGGGAGGTAGACAGCTGGCTTCTAACTGCCTATACCTGAGGAGAGGTAGACAGCTGGCTTCTAACTGCCTATACCCAAGGGGAGGAGAGGTGGACAGCTGGCTTCTAACTGCCTATACCTGAGGGGAGGTAGACAGCTGGCTTCTAACTGCCTATACCTGACGGGAGGTAGACAGCTGGCTTCTAACTGCCTATACCTGAGGGGAGGAGAGGTAGACAGCTGGCTTCTAACTGCCTATACCTGAGGGGAGGAGAGGTAGACAGCTGGCTTCTAACTGCCTATACCTGAGGGGAGGAGAGGTAGACAGCTGGCTTCTAACTGCCTATACCTGAGGGGAGGTAGACAGCTGGCTTCTAACTGCCTATACCTGAGGGGAGGTAGACAGCTGGCTTCTAACTGCCTATACCTGAGGGGAGGAGAGGTAGACAGCTGGCTTCTAACTGCCTATACCTGAGGAGAGGAGAGGTAGACAGCTGGCTTCTAACTGCCTATACCCAAGGGGAGGAGAGGTAGACAGCTGGCTTCTAACTGCCTATACCCAAGGGGAGGAGAGGTGGACAGCTGGCTTCTAACTGCCTATACCCAAGGGGAGGAGAGGTAGACAGCTGGCTTCTAACTGCCTATACCCAAGGGGAGGAGAGGTAGACAGCTGGCTTCTAACTGCCTATACCTGAGGGGAGGTAGACAGCTGGCTTCTAACTGCCTATACCTGAGGGGGAGGAGAGGTAGACAGCTGGCTTCTAACTGCCTATACCTGAGGGGAGGTAGACAGCTGGCTTCTAACTGCCTATACCTGAGGGGGAGGAGAGGTAGACAGCTGGCTTCTAACTGCCTATACCTGAGGGGAGGTAGACAGCTGGCTTCTAACTGCCTATACCTGTGGGGGAGAGAGGTGGACAGCTGGCTTCTAACTGCCTATACCTGTGGGGAGGAGAGGTGGACAGCTGGCTTCTAACTGCCTATACCTGAGGGGGAGGAGAGGTAGACAGCTGGCTTCTAACTGCCTATACCCAAGGGAGGAGAGGTAGACAGCTGGCTTCTAACTCGCCTATACCTGAGGGGAGGAGAGGTGGACAGCTGGCTTCTAACTGCCTATACCTGAGGGGGAGGAGAGGTAGACAGCTGGCTTCTAACTGCCTATACCTGAGGGGAGGTAGACAGCTGGCTTCTAACTGCCTATACCTGAGGGGAGGAGAGGTGGACAGCTGGCTTCTAACTGCCTATACCCAAGGGGAGGAGAGGTAGACAGCTGGCTTCTAACTGCCTATACCTGAGGAGAGGGGAGGTAGACAGCTGGCTTCTAACTGCCTATACCCAAGGGGAGGAGAGGTGGACAGCTGGCTTCTAACTGCCTATACCTGAGGGGGAGGAGAGGTAGACAGCTGGGCGTCTAACTGCCTATACCTGAGGGGGAGGAGAGGTAGACAGCTGGCGTCTAACTGCCTATACCTGAGGGGAGGTAGACAGCTGGCTTCTAACTGCCTATACCTGAGGGGAGGAGAGGTAGACAGCTGGCGTCTAACTGCCTATACCTGAGGGGAGGTAGACAGCTGGCTTCTAACTGCCTATACCTGAGGGGAGGAGAGGTAGACAGCTGGCGTCTAACTGCCTATACCTGAGGGGAGGTAGACAGCTGGCTTCTAACTGCCTATACCCAAGGGGAGGAGAGGTGGACAGCTGGCTTTTAACTGCCTATACCCAAGGGGAGGAGAGGTAGACAGCTGGCGTCTAACTGCCTATACCTGAGGGGAGGAGAGGTAGACAGCTGGCTTCTAACTGCCTATACCTGAGGGGAGGAGAGGTGGACAGCTGGCTTCTAACTGCCTATACCCGAGGGGAGGAGAGGTGGACAGCTGGCGTCTAACTGCCTATACCTGAGGGGGAGGAGAGGTGGACAGCTGGCTTCTAACTGCCTATACCTGAGGGGGAGGAGAGGTAGACAGCTGGCTTCTAACTGCCTATACCTGAGGGGAGGAGAGGTAGACAGCTGGCTTCTAACTGCCTATACCTGAGGGGAGGAGAGGAAGACAGCTGGCTTCAACTGCCTATACCTGAGGGGAGGAGAGGTGGACAGCTGGCTTCTAACTGCCTATACCTGAGGGGGAGGAGAGGTAGACAGCTGGCTTCTAACTGCCTATACCTGAGGGGAAGAGAGGTAGACAGCTGGCTTCTAACTGCCTATACCTGAGGGGGAGGAGAGGTAGACAGCTGGCTTCTAACTGCCTATACCTGAGGGGGAGGAGAGGTAGACAGCTGGCTTCTAACTGCCTATACCTGAGGGGAGGAGAGGTGGACAGCTGGCTTCTAACTGCCTATACCTGAGGGGAGGAGAGGTGGACAGCTGGCTTCTAACTGCCTATACCTGAGGGGAGGTAGACAGCTGGCGTCTAACTGCCTATACCTGAGGGGAGGAGAGGTAGACAGCTGGCTTCTAACTGCCTATACCTGAGGGGAGGAGAGGTGGACAGCTGGCTTCTAACTGCCTATACCCAAGGGGAGGAGAGGTAGACAGCTGGCTTCTAACTGCCTATACCCAAGGGGAGGAGAGGTGGACAGCTGGCTTCTAACTGCCTATACCTGAGGAGAGGAGAGAGGTAGACAGCTGGCTTCTAACTGCCTATACCCAAGGGGAGGAGAGGTAGACAGCTGGCTTCTAACTGCCTATACCTGAGGGGAGGAGAGGTAGACAGCTGGCTTCTAACTGCCTATACCTGAGGGGAGGAGAGGTAGACAGCTGGCTTCTAACTGCCTATACCCAAGGGGAGGAGAGGTAGACAGCTGTCAGACAGCTTCAAACTGGCCCACATTGCTACACTTCAACCACATGACGGGCAGAGTGGGCCTAGGCGTGTCCTATACCTCTACTAAGCATATTTTGTGAGGCACCATCTCTGGAATGTGAAAATCTGTTTCCATGGTGTCGTGTGAGAACTGTTTGCACGGGTGAAGGAATTTCACAGAGCAGGACATTTTTTTAAATGTTACCTTTATTTAACTAGGCAAGTCAGTTAAGAACAAATTCTTATTTACAATGACAGCCTACACCGGCCAAACCCGGACGACGCTGGGCCAATTGCGCGCCACCCTATGGGACTCCCAATCACAGCCGGTTGTGATACAGCCTGGAATGGAACCAGGAGGTCTGTAGTGACGCCTCAAGCACTGAGATGCAGTGCCTTAGACCGCTGCGCCACTCGGGAGCCCACGTCTGCTTTCTTTTTCACTTTAAGGAGCCTTCAATGCCAGGTATTGTTTACATTTTCTCTGTCCACCTGAGCTGTTTAATCAGACCTCGCAATCTCTGGGTTTGCTTGTTCTGTCCTGTCTGTCACTGACGCCATGCTGTCTAGGCTACTTCCTGTGGAAACTGAAGGTTCTGCAGCCAAACCATCTGCTGGGAAAGAGTGTTTATTACTGCTTGTCTCTTGGCTACAAATGAATGGAAATAGTGGTTATAATCCTGTATATCTTTGCTGGCTTGCCTCTGAAGCTAAGCAGGGTGGTCCCTGGATGGGAGACCAGATGCTGCTGGAAGTGGTGTTGGAGGGCCTGTAGGAGGCACTCTTTCCTCTGGTCTAAGAAAATATCCCAATGCCCCAGGGCAGTGATTGGGGACATTGCCCTGTGTAGGGTGCCGTCTTTTGGATGGGATGTTAAACGGGTGACCTGACTCTCTGTGGTCACTAAAGATCCCATGGCACTTATCGTAAGAGTAGGGGTGTTAACCCCGGTGTCCTGGCTAAATTCCCTATCTGGCCCTCATACCATCATGGCCACCTAATCCTCCCCAGCTTCCAATTGGCTCATTCATCCCCCTTCCTCTCCCCTGTAACTATTCCCAAGGTCGTTGCTGTAAATGAGAATGTGTTCTCAGTCAACTTATCTGGTAAAATAAGGGTAAAATAAACTTCATAGTGTTATGGAATGGTTTTAGCATGGAGGGAGCAAGTGTTCAATGTTGAGGAAGTATGATAGGTAAATAAATGCAATATAATTGTTATACATTTTTTAGGCCTAAGGCAGATTTGTAGGAGTTTTTTTAGTATGGTTTGTTTTTAGGACACAGTATTTTAGTTGGTCCCTGTGGTGCAAATCCCTGCTGAGACCCAGCCAGCAACACACTGAGTGTAGGCGGTCTCCAATCTCCTCCTACCAATCTCCTGTAGAGCTAAGCTGCTCCGTCTAATCACCTCCTAGCCCTTAAATCATTCACCCCCGGCTAGCCTGGTACCATAGGATACATGGGGGAACAGCTCTGAATGCACCCTCTGAAACACCGTCCTTTACTTGTGGTTTGGAAATCTACAACTGCAGTAATCTCCCTATTGGGACCACCTGATAGGTGTCCACTTTAGGGTCACACACTCCGCTATGTCTGTCTCCAGAGGTCAGAGATTGATTAGACATCATTAATATTACATTAGAATAGACATCATTAATATAACATTAGAATAGACATCATTAATATAACATTAGATTAGA
Organism: Coregonus clupeaformis; assembly: GCF_020615455.1. Classification (NCBI taxonomy): domain Eukaryota; kingdom Metazoa; phylum Chordata; class Actinopteri; order Salmoniformes; family Salmonidae; genus Coregonus; species Coregonus clupeaformis. The sequence continues at coordinate 174,390 of NW_025534370.1, read as the reverse complement.
CATCATTAATATTACATTAGATTAGACATCATTAATATAACATTAGATTAGACATCATTAATATTACATTAGAATAGATATCATTAATATAACATTAGATTAGACATCATTAATATAACATTAGATTAGACATCATTAATATAACATTAGATTAGACATCATTAATATTACATTAGAATATATATCATTAATATAACATTAGATTAGACATCATTAATATAACATTAGATCAAGGATGATCAATGGAAACAGGATGCACCTTGGCTCAATTTTGAGTCTCATAGCAAAGTGTCTGAATAGTTATGTAAATAAGGTATTTCTGTTGATTTTATTTATTGATCTGTTTGTCAATCAGCAGAGCAGGCTACCCTGTAATTTGTCCAATTTGAAAAGATTCTGCTAATGTCTCCAGTCATATAAAGTGTGGTAGAATTGCAGGAAATGTGTTTAGGCCACATGTCTCCCCAGGAAACAAAGAAGAATATATCCTAGGCCTACTCTAGGCTATACGTGCTCAGACATGCATTGAACGGTCTGTTTTGTGAACAGGGATTGAAAAGTTGATATTAATTGATATTCTTATTAAACAAATGGTAGGAGCAAGAGCAGTGTGAGGGCTTCTCTTTTCTTGGCCTTATACCCCCCAGCAGACAATTACCCTGCCCCCACCGGGGAAAATATAATGTGTGTATATATCTGTAGACCTATAGAAACTACTATAGTACTACATAGAGCCAATACTACATGGAACTCTATTCCACATCATGGAACTCACTCAAGGAGTAAACAGATTAAACTACACTTTATGGAACAGCGCGGACAGTGAAGACACACACACACACACACACACACACACACACACAGCATTCGTAAACACATGCTAACACACGCACTCTACACACACATTTTAATATTGTTATTTTGCTGTATTGTTGACTTTGTGTTGTAAATATGTTACGGTAGAGTAGTGTGTAACAAGGTGTTGTGTTATGTATTGTTTTATTGTATGTAAATTGTGGTTGGACCCCAGGAAGAGTAGCTGCTGCCTTGGCAGCCGCTAATGGGGATCCGTAATAAATACAAATACAAATATAAATGCCGAGCCTGGAAAATAACTGCCAACATTTTATAGGCAGATAGGATACTTGTTTCCGAAAAATCCTGTTACTGAATATCGATCATCCGTAACTCCTTGTCTATTGGTCCGGATTATATCATGTGTATATCTGTAGACCTTTATAGAAAGCGTCTGGACAAACTTTTCTCCAAACCGGCACCTTGCCTGTAGTAGACAGCGGACAAGACGCGCTTCCACGTGTCCTACCACAGCCAAGTTATAGGTGCCGGTTTGGAGAAAAGTTCGGGTTCAGGCGGTTTCTATAAAGATATCCACACACAATCCGGACCGACGGTCAATGGATTCTAGATACATATGCCTTCAGTGACAGGGTTTCTGGAAACAAGTAGGCAACCTGAAATGATATTAAGAAACAAATCAAACTAGACTGTAAATGTGTTGGCATTTCCTCTAGACAACTAAATCTACTAGACAGCAGGAACTTCTCATCCTAATGTTGACTCGCTTTGACAGTTGGTCAGACTCTCAAGTCTAGTCTAGACCAGCTAAAATGTAGCAAGTAGGGCCTAACCTTCATTTAACACGTTATTATAATTCGATTGTTAGAAAACTCTTACCTCGAGTCCCCGAAATCTATCTCGTACTGCTGCAGTGACCTGGTGTGTAGCTATACCTTTAACAAAAAAGAGCGTTTCAAACTGGACAAGTTCAGGTTAGTCCCTCCCTGTTTCGGCCGGTTTGTTTCCGTTTGGTTCCTGATGAATATACCCAGTATGAAAATGTATGCACTCACTAACTGTAAGTCGCTCTCTGGATAAGAGCGTCTCTGCTAAATGACTAAAATGTTAATGTAAAGGCAACGTTCAGTCGCCAAACGTTGTCGAATGTTTCAGATATAGTTACCACATATAGAGCCGACCTGATTTCTTATTCTAAATGTCAGAGAGACATGTTTGTTCATAGCAGAGGCCTATATCTACCGGAACGTTAAAAACCGTTGGGTCCTGCTCAGCGAACATGCCCCAGTTAGTTTAGTCCCGGGCAATGACTATAATTTCATTCATGCATGATGAATGAAGCTGCTTGGTTGGTCGGTCTATTAAAAGCTGTAGAAATTTTAGTGGTTCTCTGTAGCTCAGGTGGTAGAGCGCAGCGCTTGTATCGCCAAGGTAGTCGGTTCGATCCCCGGGACCACCCATATGTACAAATGTGTGCACGCATGACTGTAAGTCGCTTTGGATAAACGCGTCTGCTAATTGGCTTATTATATTATATTCTTAGTGACGTGTAAACTATGAAGCGGAACTTCTCTCTGGAGTTTCCTCGCTGCTTGCTGACGGAATGAACTACAGCATTGAGCAGTCAGTGATCTGTTGCAGTCTGATCTTCGCTGCTTGCTGAAGGAATGAACTACAGCAGTGAGCAGTCAGTGATCTGTTGCAGTCTGAGTCTGATCCTCGCTGCTTGCTGAAGGAATGAACTACAGCATTGAGCAGTCAGTGATCTGTTGCAGTCTGAGTCTGATCCTCGCTGCTTGCTGAAGGAATGAACTACAGCATTGAGCAGTCAGTGATCTGTTGCAGTCTGAGTCTGATGCTATAACTTAGAAGCATCAACAGCTTTAACATCCAGTCTGTTCTAGAAGTAGACTTCATGCACTATTATAGATACCAGATACTGACAGTTACTTTTGATTTTGACCCCCCCCTTTGTTCAGGGACACAAATGGCCGGGAGAGTGTCGAGCGAGGTAACTTGCGAATGAAACAAATTATGCTTGTTAAATATGAGTTTAAACAAAGTAAAGTCTGTCAAAACCACGTCCTAAAAAGTCCAAAGATTTAATGAGCTGGTCAAAACAAATCACCAGATATATTCCCCAGACATCCTGGCAGGGAATTCTGAGCAGAATATTGAAAAAGGCATCATTAATATAACATAATATTAGACATCATTAAAATAACATTAGATTAGACATCATTAATATAACATTAGATTAGACATCATTAATATAACATAATATTAGACATCATTAATATAACATAAGATTAGACATCATTAATATAACATAAGATTAGACATCATTAATATAACATTAGATTAGACATCATTAATATAACATTAGATTAGACATCATTAATATAACATTAGATTAGACACCATTACTGTAACATTAGATTAGACATCATTAATATAACATTAGATTAGACATCATTAATATAACATTAGATAATACATTAATATAACATTAGATTAGGCATCATTAATATAGCATTCGATTAAACATCATTAATATAACATTAGATTAGACATCATTAATATAACATTAGATTAGGCATCATTAATATAACATTACATTAGACATCATTAATATAACATTAGATTAGACATCATTAATATAACATTAGATAAGACATTAATATAACATTAGATTAGGCATCATTAATATAGCATTCGATTAAACATCATTAATGTAACATAATATTAGACATCATTAATATAACATAATATTAGACATCATTAATATAACATTAGATTAGACATCATTAATATAACATAATATTAGACATCATTAATATAACATAGGATTAGACATCATTCAATGCCTGGGTTTGCTTGTTCTGTCCTGTCTGTCACTGACGTCATGCTGTCTTGGCTAATTCCTGTGGAAACTGGAAGGTTCTGCAGCCAAACCATCTGCTGGGAAAGAGGCTTTATTACTGCTTATCTCTTGGCTACAAATGAATGGGAATTATACATTTTTTTACATTTTAGTCATTTAGCAGACGGTTATATCCAGAGGCGACTTACAGTTAGTGAGTGCATAAATGTTTTTCATACTGGGCCCCCGTGGAATCTAACCCACAATCCTGCGGTTCCAAACGCCATCCTCTACCAACTGAGCTACATCCCTGCCGGCCATTCCCTCCCCTACCCTGGACGACGCTGGCTAATTGTGCGCCGCCCCGGTCGCGGCCGGCTAGGACAGAGCATGTGTTTATGAATGCTGTGTCTCCTGAATATCTTTACTGGCTTGCCTCTGAAGAGGCTCTGTGGTAGCCGGCCGGGACCGGGAGACCCATGGGGCGGCGCACAATTGGCCCAGCGTCGTCCAGGGTAGGGGAGGGAATGGCCGGCAGGGATGTAGAGCATGGTGTTTGCAAAAACAGGGTTGTGGGTTCGATTCCCTCGGGGGGCCAGTATGAAAACATAAAAAATAAAAAAATAATGTATGCACTCACTAACTGTAAGTCGCTCTGGATAAGAGTGTCTGATAAATGACTAAAATGTAAATGTAAAAGCTAAGCAGGGTTGGTCCCTGGATGGGAGACCAGATGCTGCTGGAAGTGGTGTTGTAGGAGGCACCCTTTCCTCTGGTCTAAGAAAATATCCCAATTCCCAGGGCAGTGATTGGGGACATTGCCCTGTGTAGGGTGCCGTCTTTTGGATGGGATGTTAAACGGGTGACCTGACTCTCTGTGGTCACTAAAGATCCCATGGCACTTATCGTAAGAGTAGGGGTGTTAACCCCGGTGTCCTGGCTAAATTCCCAATCTGGCCCTCATACCATCATGGCCACCAATCATCCCCAGCTTCCAATTGGCTCATTCATCCCCCTTCCTCTCCCCTGTAACTATTCCCAAGGTCGTTGCTGTAAATGAGAATGTGTTCTCAGTCAACTTATCTGGTAAAATAAGGGTAAAATAAACTTCATAGTGTTATGGAATGGTTTTAGCATGGAGGGAGCAAGTGTTCAATGTTGAGGAAGTATGATAGGTAAATAAATGCAATATAAATGTTATCAATTTTTTAGGCCTAAGGCTGATTTGTAGGAGTTTTTTTAGTATGGTTTGTTTTTAGGACACAGTATTTTAGTTGGTCCCTGTGGTGCAAATCCCTGCTGAGACCCAGCCAGCAACACACTGAGTGTAGGCGGTCTCCAATCTCCTCCTACCAATCTCCTGTAGAGCTAAGCTGCTCCGTCTAATCACCTCCTAGCCCTTAAATCATTCACCCCCGGCTAGCCTGGTACCATAGGATACATGGGGGAACAGCTCTGAATGCACCCTCTGAAACACCGTCCTTTACTTGTGGTTTGGAAATCTACAACTGCAGTAATCTCCCTATTGGGACCACCTGATAGGTGTCCACTTTAGGGTCACACACTCCGCTATGTCTGTCTCCAGAGGTCAGAGGTCAATGCGTTGCCAGTGTTCTGCGTCACAGCTGACACACGGAGGCCCTCCTTTAACACCCTGTGTTGGATCCCTATCAGCTGTCTCTGTATGTAAGGACCTATATCCTGTATGTAGGCCTGTGGGTAGAATGTTGATCACACCACAACACAATTGTTGTACATATCTGAGCTTTAAGTAGCGATCTTTCAGCACTGGGAGTTTTGGACAGAATCTGTACTAAAACAAATCAAATGTTATTTGTCACATACACGTGTTTAGCAGATGTTATAGCGGGTGTAGCGAAATGCTTGTGCTTCTAGCTCCGACAGTACAGTAATATCTAACAAGTAAAATCTAACAATTTCACAAGATATACCTCTGGTGAGGTCATGGTTTTAGACAGGACAGACACTGAGATCATCATGAGTTTATCTGGGAATCAACAGAGGGCAAAGTGATCAAGAGGTGTGTAAGTCTGTGGTAGAGTACTTGTGTCCCTGGTTAAGGCTTAAGCATGCAGGTAGTGTCATGTTGTTGTGATCCTAGTATTCCTCAACGGCTGATCTCTAAAGGAAGTGAGTGAGTTGAGTGGACATGTTGTCATTTCCTAAATAATGCGGTAGGACCGAGTGCAGAGCATGAAAATATTAGATGAAAGGGAGAGGAAAAGGAGAGCGAGTTGATAATAAAAGGCTTCTTCCCAGTCACCACCCAGCTGTGGATGGAGGGAGGGAGGGAGAGAGAGAGAGAGAGAGAGAGAGAGAGAGAGAGAGAGAGAGAGAGAGAGAGAGAGAGAGAGAGAGAGAGAGAGAGAGAGAGAGAGATGGAGGGAGGGAGGGAGGGGGAGAGAGTGATGAGCAAACAAGTGGAAATCGTTCTTCTTGTAAAGCATGTAAATGTTTTAATCTAACTCTTATATTAATCTGACTATTCACACTAATCGCATTGTAACCGCACTCACTGTGATTAAACTACTCCCTCTAAGGGGGCAACCGGTAATGCCTGCAATGACTTCCCATGTAAGATATTATCTCAGTGAATAATTGGTCATTACAATGTAGATTACTGGCTGTACAACAATCCCTTATGTGATGTATGAAAATGTATGCACTCACCAACTGTAAATCGCTCTGGATAAGAGTGTCTGCTAAAATACTAAAATGTAAAATGTAAATATAATATTAGACATCATTAATATAACATTAGATTAAACATCATTAATATAACATAAGATTAGAAATCATTAATATAACATTAGATTAGGCATCATTAATATAACATTAGATTAAACATCATTAATATAACATTAGATTAGACATCATTAATATAACATTAGATTAGACATCATTAATATAACATTAGATTAGACATCATTAATATAACATTAGATTAGACATTAATATAACATTAGATTAGACATCATTAATATAACATTAGATTAGACATCATTAATATAACATTAGATTAGGCATCATTAATATAACATTAGATTAGACATCATTAATATAACATAATATTAGACATCATTAATATAACATTAGATTAGACATTAATATAACATTAGATTAGACATAATTAATATAACATTAGATTAGACATCATTAATATAACATTAGATTAGACATCATTAATATAACATTAGATTAGACATTAATATAACATTAGATTAGACATCATTAATATTAGATTAGATTAAACATCATTAATATAACATAAGATTAGGCTTCATTAATATAACATAATATTAGACATCATTAATATAACATTAGATTAAACATCATTAATATAACATAAGATTAGGCTTCATTAATATAACATAATATTAGACATCATTAATATAACATAGGATTAGACATCATTCAATGCCTGGGTTTGCTTGTTCTGTCCTGTCTGTCACTGACGTCATGCTGTCTTGGCTAATTCCTGTGGAAACTGAAGGTTCTGCAGCCAAACCATCGGTCTGGAAAGAGCAATTATTACTGCTTGTCTCTTGGCTACAAATGAATGGTAATTATAAACGTTTTACATTTTAGTCATTTAGCAGACGCTTATATCCAGAGCGACTTACAGTTAGTGAGTGCATACATTTTTTTCATACTGCCCCCCGTGGGAATCTAACCCACAATCCTGGCGTTGCAAACGCCATGCTCTACCAACTGAGCTACATCCCTGCCGGCCATTCCCTCCCCTACCCTGGGCCAATTGTGCGCCGCCCATGAGTCTCCCGGTCGCGGCCGGTGGCGACAGAGCCTGGATTCGAACCAGGATCTCTAGTAGCACAGTTAGCACTGCGATGCAGTGCCTTAGACCACTGCGCCACTCAGGAGTACTTATGCTAATTGTGCGCCGCCCCGGTCGCGGCCGGCTCGGACAGAGCATGTGTTTATGAATGCTGTGTCTCCTGAATATCTTTGCTGGCTTGCCTCTGAAGAGGCTCTGTCGTAGCCGGCCGGGACCGGGAGACCCATGGGGCGGCGCACAATTGGCCCAGCGTCGTCCAGGGTAGGGGAGGGAATGGCCGGCAGGGATGTAGAGCATGGTGTTTGCAACGCCAGGGTTGTGGGTTCGATTCCCACGGGGGGCCAGTATTAAACATTTTAAAATAATGTATGCACTCACTAACTGTAAGTCGCTCTGGATAAGAGTGTCTGATAAATAACTAAAATGTAAATGTAAAAGCTAAGCAGGGTTGGTCCCTGGATTGGATACCAGATGCTGCTGGAAGTGGTGTTGGAGGTCCTGTAGGAGGTGTGGTAAACAAGACCGAGCTTTTGCTGGTAATGCTGTAGTGATAAGAAGATCCGCCGACACTGTACTCTGTTTACAAAGGTTTATTATAACAAAGGTTCCAGCATCAGAATTTGACAGATTCTGCAGATATCTGTGAGACAGCCCAGCCAATCAGTATTTTGCTGTTCTCCCTCTCTGTTCAAGACATGGCATTTATATCATACATGGCCAGAGCATGGCGTGATTCTAACATCCAATCCCTGGCCATTACATATCCTCTTTTCCAGGAATTTAGTAATGCTTTCCAGATGTTTCCAGCACAGTAGAGTAGAGTTACATCATTTTGCCACATCAGCAAAATCTTAGGGCCAAGTTCCCTCTATCACACTTTCTGCAACAATCAGCATTTCTAGACTGTTTAAGATACTACAGAGGCACCCTTTCCTCTGGTCTAAGAAAATATCCCAATGCCCCAGGGCAGTGATTGGGGACATTGCCCTGTGTAGGGTGCCGTCTTTTGGATGGGATGTTAAACGGGTGACCTGACTCTCTGTGGTCACTAAAGATCCCATGGCACTTATCGTAAGAGTAGGGGTGTTAACCCCAGTGTCCTGGCTAAATTCCCAATCTGGCCCTCATACCATCATGGCCACCTAATCATCCCCAGCTTCCAATTGGCTCATTCATCCCCCCTTCCTCTCCCCTGTAACTATTCCCAAGGTCGTTGCTGTTAATGAGAATGTGTTCTCAGTCAACTTATCTGGTAAAATAAACTTCATAGTGTTATGGAATGGTTTTATCATGGAGGGAGCAAGTGTTCAATGTTGAGGAAGTATGATAGGTAAATAAATGCAATATAAATGTTATCAATTTTTTAGGCCTAAGGCAGATTTGTAGGAGTTTTTTTAGTATGGTTTGTTTTTAGGACACAGTATTTTAGTTGGTCCCTGTGGTGCAAATCCCTGCTGAGACCCAGCCAGCAACACACTGAGTGTAGGCGGTCTCCAATCTCCTCCTACCAATCTCCTGTAGAGCTAAGCTGCTCCGTCTAATCACCTCCTAGCCCTTAAATCATTCACCCCCGGCTAGCCTGGTACCATAGGATACATGGGGGAACAGCTCTGAATGCACCCTCTGAAACACCGTCCTTTACTTGTGGTTTGGAAATCTACAACTGCAGTAATCTCCCTATTGGGACCACCTGATAGGTGTCCACTTTAGGGTCACACACTCCGCTATGTCTGTCTCCAGAGGTCAGAGATTGATTAGACATCATTAATATAACATTAGAATATACATCATTAATATAACATTAGATTAGACATCATTAATATAACATTAGATTAGACATCATTAATATAACATAAGATTAGGCTTCATTAATATAACATAATATTAGACATCATTAATATAACATAGGATTAGACATCATTAATATAACATTAGATTAGACATCATTACTATAACATTAGATTAGACATCATTAATATAACATTAGATTAGGCGTCATTAATATAACATTAGATTAGACATCATTAATATAACATTAGATTAGGCATCATTAATATAACATTAGATTAGGCTTCATTAATATAACATAATATTAGACATCATTAATATAACATTAGATTAGACATCATTAATATAACATTAGATCAAGGATGATCAATGGAAACAGGATGCACCTTGGCTCAATTTTGAGTTCCATAGCAGTGTCTGAATAGTTATGTAAATAAGGTATTTCTGTTGATTTTATTTATTGATCTGTTTGTCAATCAGCAGAGTAGGCTACCCTGTAATTTGTCCTATTAAAAAAGATTCTGCTAATGTCTCCAGTCATATAAAGTGTGGTAGAATTGTAGGAAATGTGTTTTAGGCCACATGTCTCCCGAGCAAACAAAGAAGAATATATCCTAGGCCTACTCTAGGTTATACGTGCTCAGACATGCATTGAACGGTCTGTTTTGTGAACAGGGATTGAAAAGTTGATATTAATTTATATTCTTATTAAACAAATGGTAGGAGCAAGAGCAGTGTGAGGGTTTCTCTTTTCTTGGCCTTATACCCCCAGCTGACAATTACCCTGCCCCCACCCGGAAAATATCATGTGTGTATATATCTGTAGACCTATAGAAACTACTATAGTACTACACAGTGGCGGCTCCTGAAAAAATTCTCAGGAGGGGCAATTTTTCTGATGATTTAGGTGACCTACACACATTTTAAAAAAAGATATGTCCAGCAACAACATGAAGACAGGGGCAGCATATAAGTCAATACCAGAAGCATTTATTGACTGATCTGGGGAGATGGATTCCAGTTTCTGTGACATATTATAAATAATCTCTGATGCCTTTGTTATATTAGCTTTTGGTTGAATGTACTGTCGTAGTAAATATATAATGTTATAGCTTGGTCTGACTAAAATCTTGTGCATGACCCATTTTGTGTTGGGCCTTTGTATTCAATACAATGAACAAGAGTCCTATCTTGTCAGCCTTGTCAGCAGGTGGCTAAGGATAACACCCACGCCATAGGTCTCTCAGTTCTTCCAACTCACGAGTTCTTGCCCTGAGGACACACACACACACACACCCACACACACACACACACACACACACATCATCACTGATAAACACACACACACACACACACACATCATCACTGATAACAAACACACACACACACACACACACACACACTGATAACAAACACACACACACACACACACAAATCCTCTTCTCTTAGGCTGAACATCTGAAGACAGAGAACCCGACTCAGAGCCAATGCAACAGTGACACTAGCCTGGAGGTGACATCGCCCAACTCATCAGGACCAATCAGAAGATCAGAACTACTAGATTCAACCTACTTCATTTTATTGTATAAAATGTCAGCACACAATGTTTAGGGGCTCTTCTGATAAACTCCCTACGAGTTTGACGAACGGGTCCGTGCACGCGATTGCAGATATCTTTACCTCTGAATAAACTGCCTTATATTATACAATTATCCACCTTGTCCAAAAGTCTCTACTTTTTCTCCGTTCTCCAGTAAACTTGTTTTATCAACAATAGTAAGGTTCAATGACACAGAAAGCAGTTCAATGTCGGGGTACAGAGTCGCTCTCTTACCAGGATCGCGGTCCGCTCTGACCAGGGTGAAGGTGGCCGGCTCCACCTCTCTGTCCGGGACTCTGTCATCCAGTCAAGTCTTCCAGCTGTATTGGGATTCCGCTGCCAGCAGCGTTTTCATTATTTAGTCCGTTCGTAGCGGGTATGTACACGATCAACAAGATCAGTCCAAAACCGAAGATCAGTCCAAAGCAGAATGTTTGCAGAATGTTTGTAAACTAAGTCTACAAATTAAAAACATAAAATAACGCCACACTGCAGGTCGCAACATAGACGCTGCTAGCAGCCATTGTCTTAGTTACGTTCAACGTTACGTCACGTATGACGAAAGCGCGTAAGTGCATGCCCACAGACACCCATAGAGAATGTATTGAAAGCTTTGAAATGTGAAAAAAATAGATTTTACATGACAGGCTATGAGAGACTTCTGGGCGATTTTCAACCTGACTGAAATCGCCCAAAAACGGCGAGGGCCATTTGAAGCACGACTTTAGCCTGATTTGACATTTAGTGGCTGGCAGATCAGACGTGAACACTGATAACTGCTGTTGCCGTGATATAATTGATTAGAAAAAAATCCCTTCCTTTTCCCGTTTGGCAGTGCGTCGCCCATATCGCCCTATTGAACAAGCCGTCCCTGGTACTACATAGAGCCAATACTACATGGAACTCTATTCCACATCATGGAACTCAGTCAAGCAGTAAACAGATTAAACTACACTTTATGGAACAGCGCGGACACAGCATTCGTAAACACATGTTAACACACACACTCTACACACACACATTTTAATATTGTTATTTTGCTGTATTGTTGATTTTGTATTGTAAATATGTTACGGTAGAGTATTGTGTAACAAGGTGTTGCGTTATGTATTGTTTTATTGTATGTAAATTGTGGTTGGACCCCAGGAAGAGTAGCTGCTGCCTTGGCAGCCGCTAATGGGTATCCGTAATAAATACAAATACAAATACAAATGCGGAGCCTGGAAAATAACTGCCAACATTTTGTAGGCAGATAGGATACTTGTTTCCGAAAATCCTGTTACTGAATATCGATCATCCGTAACTCCTTGTCTATTGGTCCGGATTATATCGTGTGTATATCTGTAGACCTTTATAGAAACCGTCTGAACCGAACTTTTTTCCAAACCGGCACCTTGCCTGTAGTAGACTGCGCGCAAGACGCGCTTCCACATATCCTAATACAGCCAAGTTATAGGTGCCGGTTTGGAGAAAAGTTCGGTTCAGGCGGTTTCTATAAAGATATCCACACACAATCCGGACCGACGGTCAACGGATTCTAGATACATATGCCTTCAGTGACAGGGTTTCTGGAAACAAGTAGGCAACCTGAAATGATATTAGGAAACAAATCAAACTAGACTGTAAATGTGTTGGCATTTCCTCTAGACAACTACATCTACTAGACAGCAGGAACTTCTCATCCTAATGTTGACTCGCTTTGACAGTTGGTCAGACTCTCAAGTCTAGTCTAGACCAGCTAAAATGTAGCAAGTAGGGCCTAACCTTCATTTAACACGTTATTATGATCGATTGTTAGAAAACCCTTACCTCGAGTCCCCGAAATCTATCTCGTACTGCTGCAGTGACCTGGTGTGTAGCTATACCTATAACAAAAAAGAGCGTTTCAAACTGGACAAGTTCAGGTTAGTCCCTCCCTGTTTCGGCCGGTTTGTTTCCGTTTGGTTCCTGATGAATATACCCAGTATGAAAATGTATGCACTCACTAACTGTAAGTCGCTCTGGATAAGAGCGTCTGCTAAATGACTAAAATGTAAATGTAAAGGCAACGTTCAGTCGCCAAACGTTGTCGAATGTTTCAGATATAGTTACCACATATAGAGCCGACCTGATTTCTTATTCTAAATGTCAGAGAGACATGTTTGTTTATAGCATAGGCCTATATCTACCGGAACGTTAAAAACCGTTGGGTCCTGCTCAGCGAACATGCCCCAGTTAGTTTAGTCCCGGGCAATGACTATAATTTCATTCATGCATGATGAATGAAGCTGCTTGGTTGGTCGGTCTATTAAAAGCTATAGGAATTATAATCTTAATTATGTGTCTAGTGTCTCTCGTATTCTTTCTAGTTGCTGGAAGTTTGAATGCCAACTGACAGTTTGCAGGGGTTTTCTAGGCTTGCTCACCATCTGACGAGGAAAGGGTGAGGATATCAACATAATATCAGTTTATAAACATACATCTATGCATTTATCGGTAAAGATAACAAGTTAGAACTTCGAAGTTGCCGTTCCCATGAAATGGAACGTTCCAAAAGGAGATTCCGTTGACGTCATTTACCTAATATGGTGCATCCTGGTAAATGGGCGGGGCCCGGCTATCCCGAGATGGGCGTGCCAGAGGGAGATGCCTCATTTACCCAGTCGAAAAAGTAAACTTTTGGGAGGTTTGTCTGTTTAATATCAGAAAAGAAAGCATCATACATGTTTGGTTTTCTTTTATTTGTATAGAGACAAGTACAAACACATTGACGGTTCTAAGCTTACATATGGAATTGTTTTAAGATGTTCTTACCAAAGATCATTTAGCTATTTGCATTTTACATTTTAGTCATTTAGCAGACGCTCTTATCCAGAGCGACTTACAGGAGCAATTAGGGTTAAGTGCCTTGCTCAAGGGCACATCGACAGATTTTTCACCTAGTCGGCTCGGGGATTAGAACCAGCGACCTTTCGGTTACTGGCACAACGCTCTTAACCACTAAGCTACCTGCCGCCCCATTTGATTTGGAATTTTAGGACCCCTTTAGGTATAAAAACAAATATGTAAAACATTTATTTGATAAAAAATTGAATTAGTCCTTTACTACTATAGCCCATAGAAACACTTTGAATAACACATTAATAAATGGCAAAAAAGACAGTCAAAAAATAAATCATAAGGAATAAGGTTTGGAAGTGTCTGTCCTATATCTAGTACATATAAGAAAGCTCAGGAAATATTTATATATATAAACTCAGCAAAAAAAGAAACATCCCTTTTTCAGGACCCTGTCTTTCAAAGATAATTTATAGAAATCCAAATAACTTCACAGATCTTCATTGTAATGGGTTTAAACACTGTTTCCCATGCTTGTTCAATGAACCATAAACAATGAATGAACATGCACCTGTGGAACGGTCGTTAAGACACTAACATCTTACAGACGGTAGGAAATTAAAGTCACAGTTATGAAAACTTAGGACACTAAAGAGGCCTTTCTACTGACTCTGAAAAACACCAAAAGAAAGATGCCCAGGGTCCCTGCTCATCTGCGTGAACGTGCCTTAGGCATGCTGCAAGGAGGCATGAGGACTGCAGATGTGGCCAGGGCAATAAATTGCAACGTCCGTACTGTGAGACGCCTAAGACAGTGCTACAGGGAGACAGGACGGACAGCTGATTGTCCTTGCAGTGGCAGACCTGCTGTGTTTATATATATATATATATATATTTTGTACACATATTTAACCTCTTTTTTTTGGGTAGGCACAAAACTACCTCCATACTTCCATTCATTATTTAAACAGATACCGTTACCTTCGGACTTGTAAAAGTCCCGTGACACTTGTGGGGGATATGAAAACGGAGACCACCATCTAATATAAAAACAAATATGTAAAAAAAGCTCAGGAAATATCTATATATCATATATTTACACATATTATACCCCTTTTTATTGTTATTCTGTTACTTAGACAGAGACCACCATCTTGTTTGGACGCTACAGACGTCTCCATAGATGCGGAAGGCTGCCATTGGTGCATGTGGTGGATTGAGACGCAGCCCATGCATATCTCTATCATAAACTGATGGATTTTGACGGGGATGTTTTTATTCTGTTACTTAGATTGATGCCTAGTTGTATCAATAGACTCTAGGGGGGTTTAAAGACATGCTCCGGTAGTTTGGAGACTAAGAAATTATTTTTTAACCTCCCGCTTTGGGCTGGATGTTTCAATGTGTAGTTCTTACATGTATAATCTATGAGCAGAAATAGGGTCTTACCTCAATTAGCAATAAAATCCCTAGTTTGAAAGCGACTTTTCTTCAAGCTGTGCCACGCCTTTCCCCCTACATTTCCCCACATGAGCCAGCCCCTTTGCAGTTTGAGTTCTAGCCAATGAGCTTCAGCCCTCACATTTGAGTGACAGCTAGCAAGAGGCCTACCCAGCAGAGCGAGAGACCAATGATGTGGTGCACATATCTGCACATATGTGACATAGTATGCAATTATCGGGGACCACTTTTGGCTCCTGAGTGCTACTTTCAGCACTACTGTCTAAAAAGTATACAAAAGTATCAGAGAATCTCTTTAATGGGTCTGTTGATAAGACAGCAGTTTATACATGATTGAACTGTTGCAGCTGTAGCAACCAGTTCTGTTGATATAGTAACACAGTAGTTTATACATGATTTACACTAGTTGACCTACTGTATGTCTGTCTAACAGTATTACAGTACCATGTAGTTGACCTACTGTATGTCTGTCTAACAGTATTATAGTACCATGTAGTTGACCTACTGTATGTCTGTCTAACAGTATTACAGTACCATGTAGTTGACCTACTGTATGTCTGTCTAACAGTATTACAGTACCATGTAGTTGACCTACAACTTAGACAGCAACAGAAACTCATGTATTAGTATCACACTGCAACAGTAGAACACATTCACAGCAATCTGATAAAAAACTACACTATTAAGATCCTTCTGAAGGAATGTCACAAATTGACTGATCACAAGAAGCATCAAGTAAGATTTGCATAAAGCTTAAAACACATTAATAAAACAAGGTATACCAATCACTTCTTAAAAAAATTAAATACAAAATAATGTATGAATATTTAAAGTATTTACACACAAACTGTTAGTGGTAAATACAACTACATATTCCTATCCTACAATTATAATACACATGTTCCTGTGTTTTTAAGGATCTTAATGACAGTACAGACGTATCAACTGTTAGTGGTAAATAAAACTACATATTCCTATCCTACAGTTATAATACACATGTTCCTGTGTTTTTAAGGACCTGAGTGACAACACATGTAAGACGTCTGTCCACCAGATTATACATTCCTGTCCCTAAGACTATTTTTCTGGACTCAGATCAATCAGTGTGATTTTGAACCAGCCTTTTATATACATTGACCACATTATACTGTCATTATACAACATTATCTTCACCAGATCTCAAACCAGCCTTCTACATTGACCACATTATACTGTCATTATACAACATTATCTTCACCAGATCTCAAACCTCTTGTCTGTCAGGAAGGGTCTTCTGTACTGGATTCTGTTGTTGAAGAGTCTGTAGAGAAGAACATTACTATTATTAATAATTATTAGAACATTAGACAACAGATCTCCATCCTCCAACTGTTGCTCCCAGCAACAGAGACACCATATGATCTCACACACACATGCTCTGCTCACCGTCACACACACCCTTACCGTACGGTGTGGATTGAAGTGTTGATGGAGACCAGTTGGAGTATTCTGTCAGTCAGAGCATCAGTGATGTCATTATGACTCAGGCTACAACACAGAGAGAGAGAGAGAGAGAGAGAGAGAGAGAGAGAGAGAGAGATAGATAGAGGAAGAGAGAGAGAGAGAGAGAGAGAGAATAGAGGAAGAGAGAGAGAGAATAGAGGAAGAGAGAGAGAGAGAGACAGAGAGAGAGAGACAGAGAGAGAGAGACAGAGAGAGACAGACAGACAGACAGACAGAGAGAGAGAA
>NW_025534370.1:100000-155000 GCF_020615455.1 Coregonus clupeaformis | reverse complement strand
GACCGAGAGAGACAGACAGAGACTTATTTAAACACCATCACACAATAAAACACTGATAAACACACTACAACTCTGTTTGTCATGTCAACTCCCAGGCGTTCCCCTTCAATTCCACCCCTAGGTGAGGTTAAGGTTAAGTGCATTAGACTAAGGTTAGGGTTAGTGGTTAAATCAGTCAGAAAATGGAAAGCCTCATATCAATTTTAGCAGGGTTAAAGAGAGCCAACTAAACCTGAGTTGGGAGACTCTGTCCAGAAGAGGCAGGATGCTCTCTATCTCCCCCGGTGGTATGGAGGTCCACAGCAGGTTGACTTTGACTTGGTGGCAGTGCTGCAGGGTAAAACCCAGAGCAGTACAGTCCACTCTGTCCAGCTCTCTGCTGTTCAGGTTGATCCAATGGTCTGGAAGACCTCAACAAACTGGACACACAGTCACTGGCTCTGCTGTCATAGATCTGTCTGATGGTGGACTTTACAAAGCTGGAACTGGACCTGAACAAACATGGAGAATGGATTGTTGTTGTTATGTCAAGGTTTTATAAAGGATAAATCACATAGCAACAACTGGCTGGATAGGACATTAATAATTAATGTCTATAAATATTGAATAAAGATCTCTCACCTCTTGAATAAAACCCTAATGATATTACAGAGGATCACTCAGAACAACATGTCACTGGATATAAATAGTTATGTTCTTCTTTCTAGAAAGTCTGAATAGAGAAAGAAGTTCTCCCACCTCTTGAATATAACCCTTCCCAGAAAGGGGAGAAGATCTGAGATGTTCTTCTCTAGGAGCCTGTTCTTCCTGAGGTCCACAGTGATGTTGTGGGTTGAATGCTGCAGCAGAGAGAGAAGCACTTCCAGGTCCAGCCTGCAGGAGGTCAGGTCTCCACCAACCTTCTCCAGGAACCACTGAGTCAAGTCCTTGTCCTGAGCTTCATACACAACTACAGTCAGCTGCTGCAGAGTGTCTGAGTTCAGTCTAGGAGGTTGGAACATAAAGGCAGTCAGAAATATGAAGAAAAACACATGAATGAAGTTCCTATTTCTACTTCTAAAAAACATCAGCTTCGGACTGACCTGAGAGAGAGAGGTCCCTGGTGACACAGCAGTGTGATGAGAGAGTGACCCTGGATCCAGAAGTCAGTCAGGTCCAGACACTGAACCCTCCAGAGTCTCAGCAGGGATGCCACACTACTCAGAGCCCTGGATAACACTCTCTCTGGTGGCTGGTTGCTCTTTAGGACCAGGGAGAGCTCTGGGACAGTCAGTGGAGTAGCACCTCTCCCTGTCCTCCTAACCAGTCTGGACAGTTTCACTGCCATGCCCACATTCAGCCTGGAATGAAAAGACAAAACTCAAGTCACTTTAAACAGAGAAACCATGTCAGATTAAATGCTCAATAGGAAAATAAACTATTCAATAGACCAGTGTAAGTTCTTCACTCTGTTTGTCAGAACCTAACGGACAACTAGTCCATGCTTAAACCAGGTTTATTCACTCACTGGGTCAAACAGCTGAAAGGACCAAGACATGTTTACACAAGCACATATATTTAGGCGGAGTCTCTAACCTTGCACCTCTGGACAGCCAATACATCTCTGTTGCTAGGCAGGAACTGAAGTGGGGACTGTTCCTCCTCACTTCATCTGACCTGACCTCGGCCCGAACTCCTCCCTCCTCCCTCCTCCCTAACTCACGGCTGTCCTACACTGAAACCAGACGGTTACCCTTCTCCTCTCCATAGGATACATGAGATTACCCTTCTCCTCTCCATAGGATACATGATATTACCCTTCTCCTCTCCATAGGATACATGAGATTACCCTTCTCCTCTCCATAGGATACATGAGATTACCCTTCTCCTCTCCATAGGATACATGAGATTACCCTTCTCCTCTCCATAGGATTCATGAGATTACCCTTCTCCTCTCCATAGGATACATGAGATTACCCTTCTCCTCTCCATAGGATACATGAGATTACCCTTCTCCTCTCCATAGGATACATTAGATTACCCTTCTCCTCTCCATAGGATACATGAGATTACACTTCTCCTCTCCATAGGATACATGAGATTACCCTTCTCCTCTCCATAGGATACATGAGATTTAACAATGACATGTTCTGACAGAATGTCAACTTTCCCCTTTCTCCCCCAGTAGATTTGCATTCACCCAGTTCTAATATGGTAATATGAATAAGGATTGTTTCAAGTTAGAACCCAACACCTGTAAAAGCTGTTTTACTGAACATACCTGAGCTTGTGTAGCTTTGACTCATGTCTCACAATAAGTAAGGCTCCTTGGAGAGAGATCTTGCTGGGGGTAAGAGTGAGGTCCACTCTGGAGGAACAGAGACCCAGGACTCTCCCCACAGACCTGCAGGTTTTCCTGGGTAACTCTCCTCCCAGTGACAGGGTGGAGCCCAAGGCCTGGAGGAGAGAGGCCAACTGCTGGTCCTCCTCTCTCTAGACCTCACAGGGACGGATTCACACACCCTCTGGAAGAACCTGTCATCATCACAGCTGAAACAGCAAAACATGGGGGACATGAAATCAGACATTTAGGAGACAGTCCAAAAGTATTGGGACAGTGACACATTTTTGGTTGTTTTGGCTCTGTACTCCAGCACTTTGACATGATACAATGACTATGAGGTTAAAGTTACAGCAATGTTTGTACATACAGTGCCTTGCATTAGTATTCAATCCCCTTACATACTTTTTATTGTGTTACAACCTGGAATTAAAATGGAATCAATTAGAATGTTTTTGTCAAGAAATTACTCAAAATACTCTGTAATGTCAAAGTGGAAGAACAACAACAACATTTGTTAAAGATTAATGAAATATAAAACACTAATATACCTTGATTAGATTAGGTATTCTGAGTATAAACTTTCAGGTTTCATGTTACAAAACGTCTCAAAGATAAAATTCACAAGATTTCTAAAAGACAAATTTCTAGCATCACAAAATTTAAGAAAAATTCACAATATCTGTGTGACATTTAGTAATGCAACATTTGTTATGTCAAGAAATCTGAGTATAAATGTTACCAGATTCACCAACACAAAGTTATGATATGCATTTCTGATGGTCACATTATGGTGGGTAAAATACAATGACTATCTTTCTAAACTCATCATCCACTTAAATTGTTCCTTCAAATCCTGACCACAAAGATTGCATATTTTCCAAACGGTATGTGTCTGTTTAGTTTATTAAGTTAATGCAGAAAGCTAAACGCATCCTCTCTAAAGGGAAATACAGGGACAGACAACTACAATCTCTGAACTGTACAGATCCAACTCACCTCAGCTGTGAGATGTAGGGCAGACACTGAAGGAAACTCCTCACTTCACTCTCTTCATCTGACCAGCCCTTCAGCTTTACTGGTTTCTTCTCTGGTTGGAGTTTCAGCACTTCTAGGAGGAGGGAGGCCTTTCTCTTTGAGAGGTCTATGAACCAGACTGCAGGAGCTGACTGGTAAACTGGCTGTAATGCTGGAAGGACACTCCTGCCTGTTTGAGTCTCATAGTCCTTCACATGTGAGTACAGATCCAGCAGGAAATCACTCTGTTGAGAATTGTCTCCACTGAGAAAAGGAAAGGTGCTGTAAGTACACATTGATGATACCAGCTTCAGTGTCTTCTCTCCTGTCTGCTCCTCCCACTCTGCTGCTTGAGACAGGAGATCCACCAGGAACTTGATCCGCATTGAGTGTTCAGGCCACAATGGATGGAAACTGCAACAAGGACAGTAACAGCTGATTCAGACATGGATGAACACATGAAACCAGTCATAGCTAAAGATATA
Organism: Coregonus clupeaformis; assembly: GCF_020615455.1. Lineage (NCBI taxonomy): Eukaryota > Metazoa > Chordata > Actinopteri > Salmoniformes > Salmonidae > Coregonus > Coregonus clupeaformis. Next base: position 151,178 of record NW_025534370.1, on the reverse strand, counting down.
TGAAGTAGTTATACATTTACATAATGTTCTTTGGTTATATTTAAAAGTATTTAATTTTAGAGACATTCACATGATGTATGTGTGACATTTAGTAATGCAACATTTGTTATGTCAGGAAATCAGGGGATAAATGTTACCAGATTCACCAACACTTTAAGTTTCATATTACAATGTTTCTACAAGACAATAACCACTAGCATCACATAATCAATAACCACCACACATGTTCAGACTCACCTCAGCTGTGAGATGTAGGGCAGACACTGAAGGAAACTCCTCACTTCACTCTCTTCATCTGACCAGTCCTCCAGCTCTACTGGTTTCTTCTCTGGTTGGAGTTTCAGCACTTCTAGGAGGAGGGAGGCCCTTCTCTCTGAGAGGTATATGGACCAGACTGCAGGAGCTGACTGGTAAACTGGCTGTAATGCTGGAAGGACACTCCTGCCTGTTTGAGTCTCATAGTCCTTCACATGTGAGTACAGATCCAGCAGGAAATCACTCACTCTAAATGGATCATCACCATCATCATCATCATCATAATCATGTGTGCATCTGCACATGGAGGATAATGTCTTTAAGATATTTTCTCCTGTCTCTGTATCATACTCAGCTGCAGCAACACTGAGTTTAGACAGAAATGGCCAGGCCTTGTCATAAAAAAACAACAAAAACCTGAATGAGAAGACAGAGAAACATTGTTACTACATGTTATCCTAGATTCTCTGGTTAAGTCATGCAGAGGAATCACCCACAGACAAATAATAATGTTTACATGGCAGAATGGCAAATAAAGACTAATGGAGTGATTTGGATGAACAGATGTTTTATTAACAAGATAAATAGCTGGTACAATATGACACATCTCTGGAAAAAAAACACTCACCTCAGCTGTGAGATGTAGGGCAGACACTGAAGGAAACTCCTCACTTCACTCTCTTCATCTGACCAGCCCTTCAGCTTTACTGGTTTCTTCTCTGGTTGGAGTTTCAGCACTTCTAGGAGGAGGGAGGCCTTTCTCTTTGAGAGGTCTATGAACCAGACTGCAGGAGCTGACTGGTAAACTGGCTGTAATGCTGGAAGGACACTCCTGCCTGTTTGAGTCTCATAGTCCTTCACATGTGAGTACAGATCCAGCAGGAAATCACCTTGGTAATACATATTCTCATAATCATCATCATCACAGAAGGGGAAAGTGCTGTAAGTCCACATTGATGATACCAGCTTCAGTGTCTTCTCTCCTGTCTGCTCCTCCCACTCTGCTGCTTGAGACAGGAGATCCACCAGGAACTTGATCCACTTTGAGGGATCAGACTTCAATGGATAGAAACTGCAACTAGGACAGTAACAGCTGATTCAGACATGGATGAACACATGAAACCAGTCATAGCTAAAGATATATGAAGTAGTTATACATTTACATAATGTGCTTTGTTTATATGTAAAAGTATTTAATTTTAGAGACATTCACATGATGTATGTGTGACATTTAGTAATGCAACATTTGTTATGTCAGGAAATCAGGGGATAAATGTTACCAGATTCACCAACACTTGAAGTTTTATATTACAATGTTTCTACAAGCTAATAATCACTAGCATCACATAATCACTAACCACCACACATGTTCAGACTCACCTCAGCTGTGAGATGTAGGGCAGACACTGAAGGAAACTCCTCACTTCACTCTCTTCATCTGACCAGTCCTTCAGCTCTACTGGTTTCTTCTCTGGTTGGAGTTTCAGCACTTCTAGGAGGAGGGAGGCCTTTCTCTCTGAGAGGTCTATGGACCAGACTGCAGGAGCTGACTGGTAAACTGGCTGTAATGCTGGAAGGACACTCCCTGCCTGTTTGAGTCTCATAGTCCTTCAAATGTGAGTACAGATCCAGCAGGAAATCACATTTCTGATTGTGATATACTTTAGACAGTGAAAACAGTTTCTCTACAGTTGTTTGTATGGTTCCTCTCTCATGGAAAGCTGCTTGAAGACACAGATTCAGTAGGAATATCTTCTCTCTCCTTGTCCTCTCTATATTATCCTTCAGGAGAGGAAATCTGAACAAACAGTTTAAAACACAGATGATATACAGGTGAGTGATGAGGACTGATATGAGTAACAGGGTTGGGGAACTGAAAACCAATAGCACTTTATGACTCCATCTTTCTGTAACAATACAACTATGAATTGGAATTTTGTTCAATTTCAATTCCTACTGAATTACAGTTTCTACAGCATCTTCATATGTTCATGTATTAAACAGTTAAAGACGATGTAAAAACAGAAATACTATCTCCACCAGTTCAATGACACATGGACTCTTGTTGGATAAACTCCCTCACCTCAGCTGTGAGATGTAAGGCAGACACTGAAGAAAACTCCTCACTTCACTCTCTTCATCTGACCAGTCCTTCAGCTCTACTGGTTTCTTCTCTGGTTGGATTTTCAGCACTTCTAGGAGGAGGGAGGCCTTTGTCTTTGAGAGGTCTATGGACCAGACTGCAGGAGCTGACTGGTAAACTGGCTGTAATGCTGGAAGGACACTCCTGCCTGTTTGAGTCTCATAGTCCTTCACATGAGAGTACAGATCCAACAGGAAATCACTCTGTTCAGAATTGTCTCCACTGAGAAAAGGAAAGGTGCTGTAAGTCCACATTGATGATACCAGCTTCAGTGTCTTCTCTCCTGTCTGCTCCTCCCACTCTGCTGCTTGAGACAGGAGATCCACCAGGAACTTGATCCGCTTTGAGTGTTCAGACCTCCATGGACGGAAACTGCAACAAGGACAGTAACAGCTGATTCAGACATGGATGAACACATGAAACCAGTCATAGCTAAAGATATATGAAGTAGTTATACATTTACATAATGTGCTTTGGTAATATGTAAAAGTATTTACTTTTAGAGACATTCACATGATGTATGTGTGACATTTAGTAATGCAACATTTGTTATGTCAGGAAATCAGGGGATAAATGTTACCAGATTCACCAACAATTGAAGTTTTATATTACAATGTTTCTACAAGATAATAATCACTAGCATCACATAATCACTAACCACCACACATGTTCACACTCACCCTCAGCTGTGAGATGTAGGGCAGACACTGAAGGAAACTCCTTACTTCACTCTCTTCATCTGACCAGCCGTCCAGCTTTACTGGTTTCTTCTCTGGTTGGAGTTTCAGCACTTCTAGGAGGAGGGAGGCCTTTCTCTCTGAGAGGTCTATGAACCAGACTGCAGGAGCTGACTGGTAAACTGGCTGTAATGCTGGAAGGACACTCCTGCCTGTTTGAGTCTCATAGTCCTTCACATGTGAGTACAGATCCAGCAGGAAATCACAATTCTGATAGTGATATACTTCAGACAGTGAAAACACTTTCTCTACAGTTGTTTGTATGGTTCCTCTCTCATGGAGAGCTGCTTGAAGACACAGATTCAGTAGGAATATCTTCTCTCTCTTTGTCCTCTCTTCAGGGGAACTTCTCTGATCCTGTGGTGGAGGAAAACTGCAAGAACAGTTAAACAACAAATAGATGAATATGTGAGAGATATTTGAATTTCTGATGGTCACATTATGGTGGGTAAAATACAATGACTATCTTTCTAAACTCATCATCCACTTAAATTGTTCCTTCAAATCCTGACTACAAAGATTGCATATTTTCCAAACGGTATGTGTCTGTTTAGTTTATTAGGGTTACTGCAGAAAGCTAAACACATCCTCTCTAAAGGGAAATACAGGGACAGACAACTACAATCTCTGAACTGTACAGATCCAACTCACCTCAGCTGTGAGATGTAGGGCAGACACTGAAGGAAACTCTCACTTCACTCTCTCATCTGACCAGTCCTTCAGCTCTACTGGTTTCTTCTCTGGTTGGAGTTTCAGCACTTCTAGGAGGAGGGAGGCCTTTCTCTCTGAGAGGTCTATGGACCAGACTGCAGGAGCTGACTGGTAAACTGGCTGTAATGCTGGAAGGACACTCCTGCCTGTTTGAGTCTCATAGTCCTTCACATGAGAGTACAGATCCAGCAGGAAATCACATTTCTGACTGTGATATACTTCAGACATTGACAACAGTTTCTCTACAGTTGTTTGAATGGTTCCTCTCTCATGGAGAGCTGCTTGAAGACACAGATTCAGTAGGAATATCTTCTCTCTCTTTGTCCTCTCTTCAGGGGATCTTCTCTGATCCTGTGGTGGAGGAAAACTGCAAGAACAGTTAAACAACAAATAGATGAATATGTGAGAGATATTTGAATTTCTGATGGTCACATTATGGTGGGTAAAATACAATGACTATCTTTCTAAACTCATCATCCTGTCACGTTCGTTGACTGAAGCGGACCAAGGCGCAGCGTGATAACCGTACATCTTTTATTGTACTGAATACACGATCAAAACAAAACAACAAACGATACGTGAAGTCCTAGGTTATACACCAAAACAAACCTTACGGAACAAGATCCCACAAAATAACCGTGCCAAACAGGCTGCCTAAGTATGGTCCCCAATCAGAGACAACAAGCTACAGCTGCCTCTGATTGGGAACCACCCTGGCCCACATAGATATACAAGAACTAGAACACAAACCTAGAAAACTAAACAATGAAACCTACACACCCTGGCTCAACATATAAGAGTCCCCAGAGCCAGGGCGTGACAGTAACCCCCAAAGGCGCCGTACTGCGACCGCGCCAACCAAACACAAGAGGGTAGGGCAGGGGTGTGCATTCCGCCTCGGAGGCGGATCCGGCCCGGGCATGACCACCACACTTTCTCTACCCCCGTTGCGCCCCTGGTCTGGTCTGGCCCTGCTGGCCGGAGCTGGACTGAACACCGGTGGAGCGGATTGCTCTGGCTCCGGCGTGGAGCAGCTGACCAGTGCCGACCAGGCACCAGTGGAACAGGCACGGACCGTGCGGACTGACGTACACGCACCACCGGCTTGCGCGGGAGCAGGAACGGGCCGACCGGTGACGACGCGCACCACTGGCTTGGTGCGGGGAGCAGGAAACAGACCGACCGGCTGGCGACGCGCACCACTGGCTTGGTCCGAGGAGCAGGAACGGGCCGGACCGGTGACGACGCGCACCATTGGCTTGGTGCGGAGACAGGAACAGGCCGGACCGGGCTTGGTGCGGGAGCAGGAACAGGCCGGACCGGGCTGGCGGCCGCACCACTGGCTTGGTGCGGGAGCAGGAACGGGCTGGACCGGTTGGCGACGCGCACCACTGGCTTGGTGCGGGGAGCAGGAAACGGGCCGGACCGGGCTGGCGACGCGCACCACAGGCTTAGTGCGGGGGAGCAGGAACGGCCTGACCGTACTGGGAACACACACCACTGGCCTTGTGCGGGAATCAGGAACGGGCCGGACCGGACTGGTGACACACACCACTTGCTTGCGTGAGAGGAGCGGGACTGGGTTTCCTCATAAACCTCCACTCCCTCTGCTGCCTAACCAGTTACTCTCGCCGTGCCTCCATACTCTCCTTCTCCCTCCTGACCAGTGGCCCCCGTAACCTAGCGGCCTCCTCTGCTAACCGGCTGAATCGCTCTATCGCGGCCTCCTGCTGCCTCGTCGTCCACGGCGTGAGCCCCCCCCTAAACATTTTTGGGGCTTGTCTCTCCCCCGTGATCATGGCCTCCATCCCTCTTGCCAGACTCTCACTCATCTCCTCCCAAGTCCATCCTCTCTCCTCGTCACGCTGCTTGATCCAGTCGAGGTGGGATCTTCTGTCACGTTCGTTGACTGAAGCGGACCAAGGCGCAGCGTGATAACCGTACATCTTTTATTGTACTGAATACACGATCAAAACAAAACAACAAACGATACGTGAAGTCCTAGGTTATACACCAAAACAAACCTTACGGAACCAGATCCCACAAAATAACCGTGCCAAACAGGCTGCCTAAGTATTGTCCCCAATCAGAGACAACAAGCTACAGCTGCCTCTGATTGGGAACCACCCTGGCCAACATAGATATACAAGAACTAGAACACAAACCTAGAAAACTAAACAATGAAACCTACACACCCTGGCTCAACATATAAGAGTCCCCAGAGCCAGGGCGTGACACATCCACTTAAATTGTTCCATAAAATCCTGACTACAAAGATTGCATATTTTCCAAACGGTATGTGTCTGTTTAGTTTATTAAGTTAATGCAGAAAGCTAAACGCATCCTCTCTAAAGGGAAATACAGGGACAGACAACTACAATCTCTGAACTGTACGGATCCAACTCACCTCAGCTGTGAGATGTAGGGCAGACACTGAAGGAAACTCCTCACTTCACTCTCTTCATCTGACCAGCCCTTCAGTTCTACTGGTTTCTTCTCTGGTTGGAGTTTCAGCACTTCTAGGAGGAGGGAGGCCTTTCTCTTTGAGAGGTCGATGGACCAGACTGCAGGAGCTGACTGGTAAACTGGCTGTAATGCTGGAAGGACACTCCTGCCTTTTTGAGTCTCATAGTCCTTCACATGAGAGTACAGATCCAACAGGAAATCACATTTCTGACTGTGATATACTTCAGACAGTGACAACACTTTCTCTACAGTTGTTTGTATGGTTCCTCTCTCATGGAGAGCTGCTTGAAGACACAGATTCAGTAGGAATATCTTCTCTCTCTTTGTCCTCTCTATATTATCCTTCAGTAGAGGAAATCTGAACAAACAGTTTAAAACACAGATGATATACAGGTGAATGATGAGGACTGATATGAGTAACAGGGTTGGGGCACTGAAAACCAATAGCACTTTATGACTCCATCTTTCTATAACAATACAACTATGAATTGGAATTTTGTTCAATTTCAATTCCTACTGAATTAAGAGTTTCTACAGCATCTTCATATGTTCATGTATTAAACAGATAAAGACGATGTAAAAACAGAAATACTATCTCCACCAGTTCAATGACACATGGACTCTTATTGGATAAACTCCCTCACCTCAGCTGTGAGATGTAGGGCAGACACTGAAGGAAACTCCTCACTTCACTCTCTTCATCTGACCAGTCCTTCAGCTCTACTGGTTTCTTCTCTGGTTGGAGTTTCAGCACTTCTAGGAGGAGGGGAGGCCTTTCTCTTTGAGAGGTCTATGGACCAGACTGCAGGAGCTGACTGGTAAACTGGCTGTAATGCTGGAAGGACACTCCTGCCTGTTTGAGTCTCATAGTCCTTCACATGTGAGTACAGATCCAGCAGGAAATCACTCTCAGTTTGATACACCGAGAACAGTGACAGCAGTGTGTTCACAGCTCTCTGGAAAGTTTCTCTGTGATCTAGTGCTGCTTGTAGACACAAATCTAGTAGGACTGCTTTCTCTTCTGTCTCCAGTCTTTCAGGGGATCCTCTCTGATGTTCTAGTGGGGTAAACCTGTGACCCATAAAACATAAGAATGTCTATGTTCAGATAGAAGCAGGGAGAATGTGACTGCTGCCTCTTTTATAGATTGAATACTGTTGTCATCATGTCTATAATGTTGTGTTGTTGCAATGTCTTGTTTGTCTGTCTTAGCCTTTTGATAGGTTGTCATTGGAAATAAGAACAATATGTTCTCAACTGACTTAAATAAATGAATAGTCACAAAGACGTTGTGTAAATATATATTGGCTGTGGAAACACTCACCTGAGTTTGTTGATATGTGATAAACAGTCTAAAATGGTTTTGTTGAGAGCTTCACCGAGAAGAGTTCTCTGACCCCAGTGTAGACAGAGATGAACCCTCTCTAGACTCTGCTTCATCACTTCTTCTGCTCTCTCAAACACTCGTCTTTCACCCTGGACTGGAAGGTGCAACTCATTTCCACAGAGACCAAGTAAGCTGGTGAAGTCCATCTCTGCCTCACTGCTCAGAAAAGTTGTCCAGAGTTGACACAGCATTGAGTGGTCAGATGAATCACCAGAGGAGGGCCTTTAAAAGAGATTAGATTATAAATTAAATTATACAGATTATTTCAAAGTAGCATGACACAGAAGTGTTTATAACTCAGTATCTGAATGTAAGAGAATACAATAGATATTTTTATAAAGATCAGTTGCTTCATCACAATTTCTCTTTCTTTGACTGGTTAAGCGTCAATAAACGTGTGAATTAGATAACACAAATATTACCCAAGATGTCTGACATTCTTCAGAGAGCCCAGTATCAGCCTTACTCCTTGGTCTGACACAATGCAGCCGTTCAGGTCCAAGCCAACCTTTCTCTCTGCAGACTGACTGGTCACATAAGACACTGCACAGCACTGGTGAGGATCAAGATGTTCTCCACTCAGGTCTAGATGATAGTCCAGTTTGTCCAGGAGAAGGAGACAGGCCTCAGTAGACTGATGTTCATACAAGCACTGACACAAAAACAGAATATCTATCTCAAACTCAGGAACACCACCTTCTGCATGATCTTGGTTTGTTTGAGATGGAAGAAATGTGTTCACCACTTCCTTGAAGAACCAATCTGACGTCTCCTTGATCTGTTGATCTGGAACTAGACCGTTTACCAATCTAATATTCCTCTCATTCAGAAGCCCACACAGGAAGGGAATCAAGTGTTTTGTGTGTTTCCATTCTTCAGTCTGGCACTTCTCTAGAACCTCTCTGATTTGATCTGGATTCTGTAAGAGCCAAAGGGCACCAAAGAACTCCTGCATTGTGTAGTGGAGAAATGCACAGTAAGTGTCTGACGCTGTGGGTGCAACCTTAACCATAAGTGCTCCCAAGAACGCAAAAATGGACACCGCTTTCTTCACAACTCAGTGTTGTCAAGTTCATGTTTTTTTCATTTGTTGCATCAAAAGCAATTTCTGCCAAAGACAATATTTTCTCTCTGTTTTCTTTGAGATAATTGTCGGTATCCTTAAGTCGTTTGCCACTGTGTTTTTGGATGCAGTGACGGAGGATGTTGCTGTACATTTCAGTTATAGTGCATGTCTGTTTAGAAGCCTTTGAGGTAGGGAAATAAATGCAGGTAACCACCATCAGTGCATACATTGGGACATGGCACAGACTGAACAACTCTAGGTTGTTTAACACACTGCTCAAGGAGTCAGGATCAGCACTCAGCATCTCTGTTAAGTAAGCCCTGATGGATGCATCACTGAACCCTTTCACCTCCACTCTGAACCAGTCTGCGGGCCAGTCTGTCAGGAAGTCTTCAGATTGATCTGGTCTGCATGTGGTCACAATCTTTGCATCAGGGAGGAGGTTCTCCATTAGTTCCTTTACTACCGACAGAGAGGAGAGGTCTGTGATTCCATCAAATATGATGACAACGTTTTCAGAGTTCTCCTTAATATCCTGTAACACTTCTTCTTTACTTTTTTGGGCTCACTGTACATGTTAAAGAGAAGGTCCTCCAGGCTCATGGGTTTTCTGTGTGAAATGTCTCTCACGTCAAAACAAAACATGTAATCTAGTTCTCTGTGATCTTTCTCTGCCCAGAGGTTCAACATTTGATGGGCGACTGTTGTTTTTCCAATTCCAGGTTTTCCAAAAAGGAGGATTTTTTTCTCATGTGTCCTAAGCAGGTCAGCAGGGGATGTTTCCTGTTTGGCCATAGGGATGAAGCTCTTTAGCTTTTTAGGGCGAGCTTTCTTGCATCTTTTGCTCTTCACTTTAATTTTGGAGAGAGATGAATGCACATCTGTATCTAACACAAGAGGGGTGTAAGATAAAGTCCCATCATTTCTACATGTCTCTGGTAGGAGACTACAGCTTTGTTTCCATGCACTATTTGTGATCTTCCGTGCTTTACATTTCAGCTGTGTCTGATATCCGTGACAGGGTTTTGAACCTAAAATAAGGGTATTAAGGGAAGAGAGAGTAAATGCACTGTGCAAACAAATCAAAGCCAATCTAAAGGACTAGAGAAAATCAGGACAGAAAGCTACAAGGATACACTAGTAGATCTTTGTAGATTGAAGGTGCTCTTTTGGGGCTAAATGGTCATCAAAAACAAGAAGAACCAAGGGGCACTAAAAACAAAGTTAAAATGCCTGTATTATGATGGCATGTTCAATAGAACAATATGTATAAAAACTCTGATGCTTTTCAGCGTAGCCTTCATCAGGGAGGACAATGACAAATCTCTATTGAACATGCCATCATAATAAAGGCATTTTACTTCATGAAGAGTGCATTGGTCGCACTTATTTTTGATGAAAAAATCTAAAAAGGTACATTAACCCCTTTCAATGTGCGCTTAAATAGCTTCGCCAGCACCATGGAACCAAAGGAATAGTACCTAAAGTACAAACCCTGTCTATGGAGCGCACAGTAAGCTAATTGTATACTATATAGTGTATACTAAGAGGATACCATACGATCACTTACCAACAAGGTAGTCTGTCATCTCTGGGTCTTCCTTAAAGGGGAAGCAGCTGATCCATTGCTGTAAGTCAGCGTCGTCTAAGGTCCTCTTCCTTGTGATGTATAGAATCGTCAGCAACTCATAGCATGCAGCCTCTCCTTTGGCCGAGACCCAGTCCAGTATTTTTTCTGGTTTGGTCAAAACGGTCAACTTCAGCCTGAATTTTACTGACTTCCTCCTCGTGAAGAACCTTGCGCTGGAACAGGTTTTCCACAATGAGGGGAAGATTCCTGGAGCCTTCCGATGAGACGTAGCCTTCCATTTGTAATGTACTCTAAAGCAGATTGTCTTGCAGAAGCCATGTCCCAGGTTGTTTCTGCAGCATCACTGGTATGTTTCAACACGTAGGATCTCTGGAAGACGAAAGTACATAGTCAGTTAATAGTAGAACAGTCAAATAATGATTAGGTTTATTCATTCAACTAAACTTTTTAGCCCATGGAAACAAAACATACACCAACTAAATGTGAATATATCTATTACAATGGCGTAAAACAAGAATATAAACTCAGCAAAAAAAGAAACATCCCTTTTTTCAGGACCCTGTCTTTCAAAGATAATTCATAGAAATCCAAATAACTTCACAGATCTTAATTGTAAAGGGTTTAAACACTGTTTCCCATGGTTGTTCAATTAACCATAAACAATTAATGAACATGCACCTGTGGACCGGTCGTTAAGACACTAACATCTTACAGACGGTAGGCAATTAAGGTCACAGTTTTGAAAACTTAGGACACTAAAGAGGCCTTTCTACTGACTCTGAAAAAACACCAAAATAAAGATGCCCAGGGTCCCTACTCATCTGCGTGAACGTGCCTTAGGCATGCTGCAAGGAGGCATGAGGACTGCAGATGTGGCCAGGGCAATAAATTGCAATGTCCGTACTGTGAGACGCCTAAGACAGCGCTACAGGGAGACAGGACGGAAAGCTGATCATCCTCGCAGTGGCAGACCACGTGTAACAACACCTGCACAGGATCGGTACATCCAAACATCACACCTGCAAGACAGGTACAGGATGGCAACAACAACTGCCCGAGTTACACCAGGAACGCACAATCCCTCCATCAGTGCTCAGACTGTCCGCAATAGGCTGAGAGAGGCTGACTGAGGGCTTGTAAGCCTGTTGTAAGGCAGGTCCTCACCAGACATCACCGGCAACAACGTCGCCTATGGGGCACAAACCCACCATCGCTGGACCAGACAGGACTGGCAAAAAGTGCTCTTCATTGACGAAGTCGCGGTTTTGTCTCACCAGGGGTGATAGTCGGATTCGCGTTTATCGTGGAAGGAATGAGCGTTACACCGAGGCCTGTACACTGGGCGGGATCGATTCGGAGGTGGAGGGTCCGTCATGGTCTGGGGCGGTGTGTCACAGCATCATCGGACTGAGCTTGTTGTCATTGCAGGCAATCTCAACGCTGTGCGTTACAGGAAAGACATCCTCCTCCCTCATGTGGTACCCCTTCCTTCAGGCTCATCCTGACATGACCCTCCAGCATGACAATGCCACCAGCCATACTGCTCGTTCTGTGCGTGATTTTCCACAGCATCATCGGACTGAGCTTGTTGTCATTGTTACTTTTTTTTAATTTTGCCCCACTATGGCCAAGACCAAAGAGCTGTCAAAGGACACCAGAAACAAAATTGTAGACCTGCACCAGGCTGGGAAGACTGAATCTGCAATAGGTAAGCAGCTTGGTTTGAAGAAATCAACTGTCCAGTGATAATCTCCCTCGATCTGGGGCTCCACGCAAGATCTCACCCCGTGGGGTCAAAATGATCAAAAGAACGGTGAGCAAAAATCCCAGAACCACACGGGGGCCCTAGTGAATGACCTGCAGAGAGCTGGGACCAAAGTATCAAAGCCTACCATCAGTAACACACTACGCCGCCAGGGACTCAAATCCTGCAGTGCCAGACGTGTCCCCCTGCTTAAGCCAGTACATGTCCAGGCCCGTCTGAAGTTTGCTAGAGTGCATTTGGATGATCCAGAAGAGGATTGGGAGAATGTCATATGGTCAGATGAAACCAAAATATAACTTTTTGGTAAAAACTCAACTCGTCGTGTTTGGAGGACAAAGAATGCTGAGTTGCATCCAAAGAACACCATACCTACTGTGAAGCATGGGGGTGGAAACATCATGCTTTGGGGCTGTTTTTCTGCAAAGGGATCAGGACGACTGATCTGTGTAAAGGAAATAATGAATGGGGCCATGTATTGTGAGATTTTGAGTGAAAACCTTCCATCAGCAAGGGCATTGAAAATGAAACGTGGCTGGGTCTTTCAGCGTGACAATGATCCCAAACACACCGCTCCGGGCAACGAGGAGTGGCTTCGTAGAAGCATTTCAAGGTCCTGGAGTGGCCTAGCCAGTCTCCAGATCTCAACCCCATAGAAAATCTTTGGAGGGAGTTGAAAGTCTGTGTTGCCCAGCGACAGCCCCAAAACATCCCTGCTCTAGAGGAGATCTGCATGGAGGAATGGGCCAAAATACCAGCAACAGTGTGTGAAAACCTTGTGAAGACTTACAGAAAACGCTTTGACCTGTGTCATTGCCAACAAAGGGTATATAACAAAGTATTGAGAAACTTTTGTTATTGACCAAATACTTATTTTCCACCATAATTTGCAAATAAATTCATTAAAAAATCCTGCAATGTGATTTTCTGGAGAAAAAAATATAATTTTGTCTGTCATAGTTGACGTGTACCTATGATGAAAATTACAGGCCTCTCTCATCTTTTAAGTGGGAGAACTTGCACAATTGGTGGCTGACTAAATACTTTTTTTCCCCACTGTATGTACCTCACTTGGCATCTGAAGACTTCACACTTTTTCGGCCGCAGTTTGATACCATGCTTCCTCATCCGACTACGCACTCTTCTCAGGTCTTCCACATTTTTTTTTATTTTTTATTTCACCTTTATTTAACCAGGTAAGTCAGTTGAGAACAGGTTCTCATTTACAACTGCGACCTGGCCGAGACAAAGCAAAGTAGTGCAACAAAAACAACACAGAGTTACATATGGGGTAAAAAAAACATAAAGTCAGAGATACAACAGAAAATATATATACAGTGTGTGCAAATGTAGCAAGTTATGGAGGTAAGGCAATAAATAGGCTATAGTGCAGAATAATTACAATAGTATTAACACTGGAATGCTAGATGTGCAAGAGATTATGTGCAAATAGAGATACTGGGGTGCAAAAGAGCAAATTAAATAACAATATAGGGATGAGGTAGTTGGGTGGGCTAATTTCAGATGGGCTGTGTACAGGTGCAGTGATCGGTAAGGTGCTCTGACAACTGATGCTTAAAGTTATTGAGGGAGATAAGAGTCTCCAGCTTCAGAGATTTTTGCAATTCGTTCCAGTCATTGGCAGCAGAGAACTGGAAGGAATGGCGTGCCAAAGGAGGTGTTGGCTTTGGGAATGACCAGTGAGATATACCTGCTGGAGCGCAGACTACGGGTGGGTGCTGCTATGGTGACCAATGAGCTAAGATAAGGCGGGATTTGCCTAGCAGTGATTTATAGATGGCCTGGAGCCAGTGGGTTTGACGACGAACATGTAGTGAGGACCAGCCAACAAGAGCGTACAGGTCACAGTGGTGGGTAGTGTATGGGGCTTTGGAGACAAAACGGATGGCACTGTGATAGACTACATCCAATTTGCTGAGTAGAGTGTTGGAGGCTATTTTATAAATGACATCGCCGAAGTCAAGGATCGGTAGGATAGTCAGTTTTACGAGGGCATGTTTGGCAGCATGAGTGAACGTCTTGGAATAGCAGAGAACATCGTCCAGATATGGAGAACAGCAGTTGTCCTGTGATCCTTCAAGTTGAGTTTCAGCTTAAGGTTCGGAATGCAGCCGATATCTCCATCTTTCTGTTGATATTAATTGATATTTGATATTCTTCCTGTGCAAACACGTCAGATTCTTCGTACAGCATTCTTCTGACTATTTTCTGTTCCTCTTCCTGTAGATGTTCTAAGTCAACAGGTGGGAGCCATTTTCTCCGGTCTCAACTGGTGTGAGACTCTCTTTTCTCTGGTCACCATGGTGAAGCTGAGTGGAGCAAAGGAAAGCATCACTAGACTGACTCACATGCTTCGCCTGACAGTCAGGTGCTGTGATGACAGGTCTGATGTCATCCATCAGCTCTACCCAACCCAGCACTGTTCTCTGAGAGAGATAAATGTCATGTTGTGTGGAATTCTGAATTGGAATCTTTACCACCTTCGAGGCTCCACAGGGCACATCCACGAGGCATGGAGACCTTCTGGGCAATGGCTGTCCACGGCTGGCTCGAACATCATTGTTCCTCCCTCCGGCCAAGCTCTGATTCTACATTTATCCTCAGCTATTTGACCTGTAGGAATGGTAAGTCCTTTCTTTCCCACTTTTACCAAACAGCTCAGTGACATTTCTTCATGGGCCATCACTTTAATTTTGAGATTGACACCATCAGTATGTTCACCTGTGATGACAGGTCTATTATATGGACAACATCATATTAGTGTCTCCTCTTCTCATTGGTCTATTATATGGACAACATCATATTAGTGTCTCCTCTTCTCATTGGTCTATTATATGGACAACATCATATTAGTGTCTCCTCTTCTCATTGGTCTATTATATGGACAACATCATATTAGTGTCTCCTCTTCTCATTGGTCTATTATATGGACAACATCATATTAGTGTCTCCTCTTCTCATAGGTCTATTATATGGACAACATCATATTAGTGTCTCCTCTTCTCATTGGTCTATTATATAGACAACATCATATTAGTGTCTCCCTCTTCTCATTGGTCTATTATATGGACAACATCATATTAGTGTCTCCTCTTCTCATAGGTCTATTATATGGACAACATCATATTAGTGTCTCCTCTTCTCATTGGTCTATTATATGGACAACATCACATCATATTAGTGTCTCCTCTTCTCATTGGTCTATTATATGGACAACATCATATTAGGGTCTCCTCTTCTCATAGGTCTATTATATGGACAACATCATATTAGTGTCTCCTCTTCTCATTGGTCTATTATATGGACAACATCATATTAGTGTCTCCTCTTCTCATTGGTCTATTATATGGACAACATCATATTAGTGTCTCCTCTTCTCATACAGTGAGGGAAAAAAGTATTTGAACCCCTGCTGATTTTGTACGTTTGCCCACTGACAAAGAAATTATCAGTCTATAATTTTAATGGTAGGTTTATTTGAACAGTGAGAGACAGAATAACAACAAAGAAATCCAGAAAAACACATGTCAAAAATGTTATAAATTGATTTGCATTTTAATGAGGGAAATAAGTATTTGACCCCCACTCAATCGTAAAGATTTCTGGCTCCCAGGTGTCTTTTATACAGGTAACAAGCTGAGATTAGGAGCACACTCTTAAAGGGAGTGCTCCTAATCTCAGCTTGTTACCTGTATAAAAGACACCTGTCCACAGAAACAATCAATCAATCAGATTCCAAACTCTCCACCATGGCCAAGATGTCAGGGACAAGATTGTAGACCTACACAAGGCCGGAATAGGCTACAAGACCATCGGCAAGCAGCTTGGTGAGAAGGTGACAACAGTTGGTGCGATTATTCACAAATGGAAGAAACACAAAATAACTGTCAATCTCCCTCGGCCTGGGGCTCCATGCAAGATCTCACCTCGTGGAGTTGCAATGATCATGAGAACGGTGAGGAATCAGCCCAGAACTACACGGGAGGATCTTGTCAATGATCTCAAGGCAGCTGGGACCACAGTCACCAAGAAAACAATTGGTAACACACTACGCCGTGAAGGACTGAAATCCTGCAGCGCCCGCAAGGTCCCCTGCTCAAGAAACCACATATACAGGGCCGTCTGAAGTTTGCCAATGAACATCTGAATGATTCAGAGGAGAACTGGGTGAAAGTTTTGTGGTCAGATGAGACCAAAATCGAGCTCTTTGGCATCAACTCAACTCGCCGTGTTTGGAGGAGGAGGAATGCTGCCTATGACCCCAAGAACACCATCCTCACCGTCAAACATGGAGGTGGAAACATTATGCTTTGGGGGTGTTTTTCTGCTAAGGGGACAGGACAACTTCACTGCATCAAAGGGACGATGGACGGGGCCATGTACCGTCAAATCTTGGGTGAGAACCTCCTTCCCTCAGCCAGGGCATTGAAAATGGGTCGTGGATGGGTATTCCAGCATGACAATGACCCAAAACACACGGCCAAGGCAACAAAGGAGTGGCTCAAGAAGAAGCACATTAAGGTCCTGGAGTGGCCTAGCCAGTCTCCAGACCTTAATCCCATAGGAAATCTGTGGAGGAGCTGAAGGTTCGAGTTGCCAAACGTCAGGCTCGAAACCTTAAGGACTTGGAGAAGATCTGCAAAGAGGAGTGGGACAAAATCCCTCCTGAGATGTGTGCAAACCTGGTGGCCAACTACAAGAAACGTCTGACCTCTGTGATTGCCAACAAGGATTTTTCCACCAAGTACTAAGTCATGTTTTGCAGAGGGGTCAAATACTTATTTCCCTCATTAAAATTTTAATCAATTTATAACATTTTTGACATGCGTTTTTCTGGATTTTTTTGTTGTTCAAATAAACCTACCATTAAAATTATAGACTGATAATTTCTTTGTCAGTTGGCAAACGTACAAAATCAGCAGGGGATCAAATACTTTTTTCCCTCACTGTATATATTTCATTTCAATAAATTTGAAAAATATATAAAAACATGTTTTCACTTTGATATGATGGGGTACTGTAAGTAGATGGGTGAGAATTGTTTTTTATTTAATCCATTTTGAATTCAGGCTGTAATAATAAAATTTGAAATAAGTCAAGGGTTATGAATACTTTCTGAAGGCACTGTAAGTGAATTTGTCCCAATACTTTTGATACCCTAAACTGGGGGGGACTATGTACAAAAAGTGCTGTAATTTCTATAAATGTTTCACCAGATATGGATGAAAAATTAAGGCTGTCCCCGACAAAATAAAATATTGGTCGACTGAAAGTAATTGGTTCTTTCGACTAATTGATTGGTTAAAATGTTCAAACGTGTAATTTTCCATATATAGACACATTATATGTATTTTCATCAAATCAACTATATGCACAGAGCTTGTCTGATGCTTTAACACTCTGTTTGATGAAATAATTAAGACACACAAATGACTAGAGGGTGTCCGACCGCAATTTATTTCATTTTGCTCAGAGTTGCTGCGCTGTGTTAAAAAAAAATGACAGCGAGTGACTGTGCACCTGTCTCTCCTCCCTGCTGCAGCGACCACCACAGAACATCAACAGTGTTTATCGCGCTGTCCGTGTTGCTGAAGCTGCAACATAATTTTCAGCCATTTCTGACTGAAGTTACCAAAATCCCTAATTTGTTTAGGAAAATCATTCCCTATTCCCTCAACCCTTTGCTCTCTTTACGTGCCATGTACGCATCGCATTCACCTGACCAATAGGGCCTGACCTATAGCCTATCATAATCACATCAATACGTTGGTTAAAACAAACTCCAAAACACCGTAACACACTGACAGCAAAATGGATGCAGAGGAAGTGACAAATAAACTCGAAAACGGGGGAATGTTTACTGGTTGCTCAGGAGGTAAAGGGGAAGTCAGATGTGTGGAATAAATGTGACTAGTTGTGGAAAATACTGGAGACCAAGAAACAGAAGGTAAGGAGAAGCTCTGCTGCATATTGTGTGTTCCAAACAGGTGCTGTTAGATTACTATATAATTTTTCTGACCGTTTGGAACAACGTAAACAACACTAAATAAATGTTAAACATAGCAGAGAGTCTTAAAATTTTTTTGTAAATCTGTTATTACAGCAAAGACTAAAAACAGTCGCATTCATTAGTGAATGCAATTTCCAAAATGGAACGGTTTATTGATTGTTTACGCTAATTATTCAAGGATTGCTTTGTAATTTTATTTTAAAACTAAAATGTTTGATTGCATTTTCAAATCATGAATGACTCGTATGCCGTGTGACGACATGAAAGAATGAATGATTGACTGATAGATACAGTAGCCTATATAACTATTGAACTACAGGCCTGAGTATGTTACGGTATTAAGACTATAAACAGGATGTGCTCTTAGGCCTACAGCTCCATGGTGGTTATACAAGGCTGCTCTACCAAGACTACTAATGATAACTGATGATCATAATAATAATAATAATAGTAATAATAACAAGATGTAGATCAATAAAAAAATGGTTATTATTATTATAAATATAATTTCTGACAATTTGGAACAGTGTAAAGAACACAAAATAAATTAGAAGTAATACCAGAGAGGTTGTTCTAACGAAAAAAAAGTGTAAAGCCTTTTTACAGCCGAGCAAAGATTTTAAACAGCCTAATTTGTGAAATTGTTTACTTGACATGTCGTTGCGTGAGACTTGGTGCTCACGGAATCAGTAGGCTATTAAACAAACACTCAAACAGGCAACAGAAGCAGGATGTCTTATTTCTGTAGATGTGTATATGGATGATTTATAAAGCCAGTCACATTTAACAGTTAGGCTATTGATTATAGACCTAATTAAGTTGGTGTCCTCTCTCCTCACTTTTCTTGGACAATTAAGGCAAGGGCTGTTTTCTCGTCTCCTAACTCCACTGCTGCCTCCGCCGGATTGTTCTAAACACCAATATGCTGCTTAACTTTGCTATTATGCACATAGCAACATGGTCTAGGAAAAGGCACCAATTCAACTGCGCACTGATGTTTCAGAAACTCGTGGGAAGCGACCGCTATCCAACGTGGGAGAAAGCGCATTTGTTATAAAATAATATTTGTATTAAGTGTTGCATCATTGTTCTTACGTAATATAACCATGTACAATTTCAGTAGCACGTCTTATTGATGGACTGTGCCATCCCCACGACCTCCACAATGGATTAGTCCACTCAGACAGGCCTCCACAATGGATCAGTCCACTCAGAAAGGCGCCAATCAGACAGGTGTCTTGTACACCATTCAATGTTTTTTTGTTTTTTGCTACTGCTCAATTAAAATAAATCTCGGTCGACCAGCAGCCTATCGACCAAACAATTGACCAGTCGACTAAAAGGGGGTCAGCCCTAATGAAGATACCCTCAAATTAAAGCTGACAGGCTACACTTTAACCTCATAGTCATTGTATCATTTAAAATCCAAATACAGAGCCAAAACAACAATACATGTGTCACTGTCCCAAAACCTTTTGTAGCTCACTGTATATCACTAGTTACTTTCATAGTGACTTAAGTTACATCACATTATTGAATGATAGCTGAGGCCCAATGAGAAACAGTGATCTCACCTGGAGTATGGACTTGTGGTTCTGTCTCTGAAGGTGATCGGTCTATCAATGGACCTGGTACTGTTCTGGGAAACAACTGTGGAGGTAGGTGATGTTCCTCCACACTGAACTCTGTTTAACAATTAAACAAAAACAATCATTTAAATTGCAAGTGAAATATTGAGTTAACAGCTTATCCTGTAAACCTAACACACTGTACACACGTACCTGGGATCTCCATTTGGTCGATCAATGGAGTGGTCACTTTTCACGGACAGACAGCTTGATGCAGGAGATACTGTCTGCAGAAGCCTTTACAAATACAGACACAGTTTGAGTGAAAATTCATATTTCTAGGAAATCATTCAAAGAAAATAAAAGCTGTACTTACACTGATGGACTAACGGTAAGATACAACAAACACACTAACAGACTCAGATGAACATTAGACCTACCTAGCAAACCTATACTTTAACCCATGTAGACCCAGCTAGCAAACCTATACTTTAACCCATGTAGACCTACCTAGCAAACCTATACTTTAACCCATGTAGACCTACCTAGCAAACCTATACTTTAACCCATGTAGACCCAGCTAGCAAACCTATACTTTAACCCATGTAGACCTACATACACAGATATGTGCTAGCCATCCATCTTCCTAGTTTACAAGATAACACACAATCTAGCACCTCCACCTCTGAGGGTCTTTGTCAACCTCTGCTCAGAGCAAAATAGCAGGGTTACAGGGTTACAGGGTTACAGGGTTACAGGGTTACAGGGTTACAAGGGTTACAGGGGGTTACAGGGTTACAGGGTTACAGGGTTACAGGGTTACAGTGGGGGTTACAGGGTTACATGGTTACAGGGTTACAGGGTTACAGGGGGGTTACAGGGTTACAGGGGGTTACAGGGTTACAGGGTTACAGGGGGGTTACAGGGTTACAGGGTTACAGGGTTACAGGGTTACAGGGTTACAGGGTTACAGGGTTATAGGGTTACAGGGTTACAGGGTTATAGGGGGGTTACAGGGTTACAGGGTTACAGGGTTACAGGGGGGTTACAGGGTTACAGGGGGGTTACAGGGTTACAGGGTTACAGGGTTACAGGAGGGTTACAGGGTTACAGGAGGGTTACAGGGTTACAGGAGGGTTACAGGGTTACAGGGGGTTACAGGGTTACAGGGGGGTTACAGGGTTACAGGAGGGTTGCAGGGGGTTACAGGGTTACAGGGGGTTACAGGGTTACGGGGTTACAGGGTTACAGTGGGGTTACAGGGTTACAGGAGGGTTACAGGGTTACAGGGTTACAGGAGGGTTACAGGAGGGTTACAGGAGGGTTACAGGAGGGTTACAGGGTTACAGGAGGGTTACAGGGTTACAGGAGGGTTACAGGGTTACAGGGTTATAGGGTTACAGGGTTACAGGGTTACAGGAGGGTTACAGGGTTACAGGGTTACAGGAGGGTTACAGGGTTACAGGGTTACAGGAGGGTTACAGGGTTACAGGGTTACGGGGGGTTACAGGGTTACAGGGTTACAGGGTTACAGGGGGTTACAGGGTTACAGGGTTACAGGGTTATAGGGTTACAGGGTTGGCCTTTTTTTTTTTGTCTCGCCTAGGGCGGCAGAACAGCCATGACCAGCCCTGGTTGTTCCCCTGCCTGGGACCTGCAGATGGAAATAGCTGTTTGCTAAATATGGTAGGCTACAACCCATCATTTCTCAAGTCTACTGAGACTTTTAGGTTTTTGTTGTACATTGTCCCTGTTCAAATAAACTTCATAAATGAATAATCTAACCAACTCTTCCATTGCCATTCAACATATTACCAACCTGTCTGGAGGTATATTGACCCTACTACAACCCATAAAACAGGTAGATATATACATACAAATGAGCTTTTATGAACAAAATTAATGTGTTGGCGAGCTTAACTAACTTTTCTAAAATAAAGGACCCGACCGTTGAGGCAATTTGCTTGCCGGAACTCATCCACTCACACGCTGAGCTCGCAGTGCATCAGGGGTGTATTCAGTGGTGCACACAGTAGCAACAGAAAAGGTTTTGCAACGAAAACGAGAGTTTTTATTGGTCAAATACAGGTAGGTCCCTCCCGTTAGCTCGTCCCTAAATATATTATACCTTCACTTATACTTCCGTGTATAACAAAAACATTAGTGGGGGCGTTCAGCAAGATGCATCGTTTTGGAACGTTATACGCAATAAGCATGTGGAATAGCGTCGACTCTAGGCTACTCTTGGCATTTCTATAGGCAACGTTTGGCTACTGAACGTGGCAGTGTTGTCGTAATCACCGGCAGGTGTGCTAAAACGGTAGCTGCCTGTGGAGTATTAATTACAACACACTGTAGCAAAACGTTTAGCAACGAAACCGACAGTTTCTCACCGGACAAATTCAGGCTTAATTGTTTATTAATTGTTTATTAATTATTGGAACAGCCGGTAGCTGCACATGAAATGGACACATTTCACCGACATTATGAAAACACTAACATAACCCAGATAGGTAATTTACCTGTCTTCCTCCATATTGTCTTCCTCCATATTTTATTCACTCTCCCCAGGCTGTCGGGGGATTTCCATCTTGTCCTTCTCAGAAATGACGGTGGATGAAAGTCCAAGGCACTTTACTGTTGCTCAGCATATTTTACAGAAAGGCATATATTGTTTTCCTATTGTGGAAAAGCTGTTGTCGACGTTGTTCAGATATGGCCTCCTAAACTCATGACATTATTTCACATACATAAAGGGCAGTTACCAAAGTTTAGACTAGTTAAATGCCTACTGTTTTTATTGTGAGTTATAGGCTGTATTAAACTTTAAGAATTTGATAGCCTATACACAACTTGACATAAACTATCTTGATTCAATATAGTCCGCAGCCCAGATTTTCGGTGCTAACGTTACGTCGTCCTTAAAACGCGTCCTTAGAAATCAACCTGCACCGAGTTCTCTTGTCGAAATAATAATGCTCCTATGGTCATGTAAAACTATTGGTCTCTAGACCTGTAATAAACCACGATTTTTGCTATCTTAAATTCAAAAAACAAAAATATTACCTTCATAACGCAGTTGTCTTAAAATGGCAGTTGCATAAGTTGCTTTTTACTTTCACTTTTAATGTATTTGGTAACTCCGATGATGTATATAAACCCTAGATTGCTGATGCTATGTATTGACCATTGAGAGTCTTTAACGCCTCCCGGTCGGCCATATTGGCACTCCCCAGTAGCAGTCCACCGTTCTACAGTATTTCAATTGAATGTTTCAAGGACAAAATTAAATGTATTTAAGTATTTTTTGTTGTTGTAGTGGGGAGAGCAACATTAGTAAAGACAAAAAACGAATGTAGACATTAATAAATGCATTTCTATAGCTTCTGAAATATTTTTTTTACACCGTTGAGGGAGTGCCAACATGGAGTCGTGGTGGCTTCAATACAGCGCCCCCTAGCTATCATCTAGTGTATATATAAATCGTTGGGTAACTCCCAGTGTGTTTGTTGCTGCGTAATAAAGAGGACGTTTATTTTGTTCTGTATGGATTACGAGAGGACAAGTCCCGACCTGTTAAACGCACAACAGAGACAAAGCCCGAGTGTCGGATATTGAATGAATGAACCGGTAAGGGTTAGGCAGCATGACCATTAGAAATACCATGTATGTTAGTACAATAATCTTCAGTAAAGACCTACACTCCAGTTTAGTCCCAGGAACGTGAGCAGCGGCCAGGTGAGCGTTGAAGGAGTCTTTCACTGGTAACTTCAGTGGTGTAGTGGAGGGTATGAAGGCCATGTACTCACTTCCCCACTGATGCGTATTAGTAGTGTAGTGGAGGGATCCGCCGTATCAATTATGTAGTACAATAAAGAAACCACGCACAAAGTAGCCTACACAATTGCAAAGCACGTGGAATATATTGACATGCGCGCTGCACACATTTATTTGTATTTGTTTTATTTGACCTTTATTTAACTAGGCAAGTCTGTTAAGAACAAATTCTTATGTACAATGACAGCCTACCAAAAGGCCTCCTGCGGGGACGGGGACTGGGATTAAAAATATATATATAGGACAAAACACACATCAAGACAAGAGAGACACCACAACACTACATAAAGAGAGACCTAAGACAACAACATAGCAGGGCAGCAACACAACATGACAACACAGCACGGTAGCAACACAACATGGTACAAACATTATTGGACACAGACAACAGCACAAAGGGCAAGAAGGTAGAGACAATAATACATCACGCGAAGCAGCCACAACTATCAGAAAGAGTGTCCATGACTGAGTCTTTGAATGAAGAGATGGAGATAAAACTGTCCAGTTTGAGTGTTTTTTTGTAGCTCGTTCCAGTCGCTAGCTGCAGCGAACTGACAAGAGAGCGACCCAGGGATGTGTGTGTTTTGGGGGACCTTTAACAGAATGTGACTGGCAGAACGGGTGTTGTATCGTGGAGGATGAATAATATCAGTCAGCAAGAGCGCGCTGCCGTCTTCTTCTTCTTCAATGGTATTATGGCGGTGCGCAAACAAGCGTAAGCGGGTCATACCACCACCTACTGTCTGCAGCTCTCAACTGGTTGTGCGCTGTTTGAATGAACATTTCTAAAGGCTTTCCTCCAAAACCTTCTAAATTAAATCTTGACTGCAAAGTGTGCTTACCTGGCAGAATGATATGATGATTTGTATCAATCGGGAGGGCATTTGTTTAGCAAACTCTGCCATCACACTGGAAGCCTACATTGTAGCCAACAGAAACACCGCTATCCAAAACGTCTCTTGCTAGGTGCCATTTAATTAAAGGGCAAATACAACCTCACAAAAATATATTTTCTAGATTTTCCCCAGACCTAAAAAAAACGGTCTCCTGATGAAGTTTAAGCAGTGGGACTTCGATCATCCAATTCTGGTCGTTTTTTATAAAAAATAATAATAAGAAGAAGTGTGATTTAAGAGTGAAACCCCCACAAAAATGTAGGAAAACCCATAAAAAACTATAGGAAAACAGAACTTTTCACACCGGGGCCTTTCCTTTGCAGGTCGTTTGGGAAATGTTTTGTGAAATTAGGAGTTTCATTACAGATCTACTTCTCCAGGCTCCACTAAACCACTTGGTAACTTGTGAATGAAACAGTAACATTTCAGAAAGCTTTATTTAAATATGATTTGAAACAAAGTAAATATCGTCAAAACCACGTCCTAAAAAGCCCATATTTTACAGTTTTTTTTATCGCTTTGGTACTATTTTCAAGTATGTGGTTAAATTTCACAATGAAACTCAAAACAGACCATCAAAAAGTATTATAAATATATATTTTTTTACTTTAAGCACATTTTCAATTGACTAAGTACAACACACAAAGTCACACAGAAACTTTTTCACCAAACCTAATCAGTGTTTTATCTAGAAATACCTTTCATATAAAGTAATTACCTTTCACAATGCAACGCTCGCAACACTTTTCATATGATTTTCTTCTCATTTGTTTAAATACATTTGACCATCACTTAATCCAACTGTGCTTAATGGTTATTCACTTAACTGTGAATAAACCTATAGATTTTGTCTACTATATATGGATTTTGAAAACTACAGAAACAAAATGTGTGTTTGTAAAGTATAAACATTTAAATTACATGTATGATACATGATAACCATACATAACGACTACTCATTATTGCTAATTGATTTCACATAGTGGGAACCACAATTGGCTACACCTAGCCACTTTTTTTGTATTTTGTATTACATGAGCAAAAATATTCCATTGTATTTGGAACGACAAGTCAGACAAAATTAAACGGGCCTATTTATATAATGAATATGAATTCGGAGGGCAGAAATGATTAAATATGAAAACATTAGACCTCTCACTAAAAGGCTTCAGTCATACAAAAGTTATATTTAAATCCGAACTGGTTCTCTAGCAGATTAGTAAGAATGTGTCACCTCGTGTTCTAGAATGGCTTTTTTCCCTTTATTCAGATTACAACCTCTCACTTTCAGTTATTTGAAAAGGAAATAATCTCCAAAATATTGCTATTTTAAAAAACAGGCCATAGAAAGTTGGTTGCAATTTCAGTTTAATCCATCAGAAACGACAGAACCAATATTACAACAAATATGATGGTTCAACTCAAATATTACTAATTGATAAAAACAAAAACATGAATTTTGGAAAGAATGTTTAAAAATAGTATAATCTTTGTAAATGATATTATAAATATGACATGCAGCTAACAAAAATATATGGAAATGTCTGCTCTACTCAAAATTACAACCAACTGATTGCAGCATTACTGCAAAATAGAAGAGTCCAGTGGAAGGGGAGAAAGTAGGGAACTTGTCTGTTGGCCGCGTGAAAGACTAAAATTAGTTAAAGGAAATTGTGATGAATAAAAAAAGTATACCAGTTTAATTTAAGGACCCAAAAAATTGACAGCTTTGCCATATAGATTGCAAACTAGTTCGATGTACCAATTCCATGGCACATGGTTTATGAACTGCTAAACAAAACGACGCCGGATTCAAAACGTATTCCAATTTAAATTAAAGAGCTCGTGAACAAGGGCTCCTTCAGAGAGGTGGGCATTGGCCCCGTCAAAGATATCAGAGAGGTGGGCATTGGCCCCGTCAAAGATATCAGAGAGGTGGGCATTGGCCCCGTCAAAGATATCAGAGAGGTGGGCATTGGCCCCGTCAAAGATATCAGAGAGGTGGGCATTGGCCCCATCAAAGATATCAGAGAGGTGGGCATTGGCCCCATCAAAGATATCAGAGAGGTGGGCATTGGCCCCGTCAAAGATATCAGAGAGGTGGGCATTGGCCCCGTCAAAGATATCAGAGAGGTGGGCATTGGCCCCGTCAAAGATATCAGAGAGGTGGGCATTGGCCCCGTCAAAGATATCAGAGAGGTGGGCATTGTCCCCATCAAATATATCAGAGAGGTGGGCATTGGCCCCATCAAAGATATCAGAGAGGTGGGCATTGGCCCCATCAAAGATATCAGAGAGGTGGGCATTGGCCCCGTCAAAGATATCAGAGAGGTGGGCATTGGCCCCATCAAAGATATCAGAGAGGTGGGCATTGGCCCCGTCAAAGAGGTGGACATCAGAGAGAGGGAGGCAGACGGGCAGGGAACTGTTGTGTCTAATGTCCGGTCCATCATCATTGACCATGTGGTAAACAGAGGCCTTACCATGGCAGAGGCTGACAGATTAGTTCACCCCAATCTGAAAAGATCCAACTGTCAATTCGATCATGAGAACATTTTGCCAAGAGAACCGGTAAGTCTGCAGGATATGCACTATGCTTTACCATTACATTTACAGTAAATTACATAGTGTAATGCATGTGATTTCACAAAACATTTTTACATTATTCTTCCAGTATGATCTATTGACAGTATACTCTGTTCTACCCTCAGAATTGACAGAAGACCCCATGGTGGTGGCCGTGTGCTGACCGACCAGCAGGAGCGGGCCGTGGTGGAAATGGTGAGGGCCAGGAATGACATACGGCTGTCTGAAATAAAGCAGGCCATTGAGGAGAATGATGACATCTTTACCAATGTGGCATCCATCAGTCTACCAACAATCACCTGCCTTTTGAAGAGGCACCAGGTACAGTGGGGGGGAAAAAAAGTATTTAGTCAGCCACCAATTGTGCAAGTTCTCCCACTTAAAAAGATGAGAGAGGCCTGTAATTTTCATCATAGGTACACGTCAACTATGACAGACAAAATGAGAAATAAAATTCCAGAAAATCACATAGTAGGATTTTTAATGAATTTATTTGCAAATTATGGTGGAAAATAAGTATTTGGTCAATAACAAAAGTTTCTCAATACTTTGTTATATACCCTTTGTTGGCAATGACACAGGTCAAACGTTTTCTGTAAGTCTTCACAAGGTTTTCACACACTGTTGCTGGTATTTTGGCCCATTCCTCCATGCAGATCTCCTCTAGAGCAGTAATGTTTTGGGGCTGTCGCTGGGCAACACGGACTTTCAACTCCCCTCCAAAGATTTTCTATGGGGTTGAGATCTGGAGACTGGCTAGGCCACTCCAGGACCTTGAAATGCTTCTTACGAAGCCACTCCTTCGTTGCCCGGGCGGTGTGTTTGGGATCATTGTCATGCTGAAAGACCCAGCCACGTTTCATCTTCAATGCCCTTGCTGATGGAAGGAGGTTTTCACTCAAAATCTCACGATACATGGCCCCATTCATTCTTTCCTTTACACGGATCAGTCGTCCTGGTCCCTTTGCAGAAAAACAGCCCCAAAGCATGATGTTTCCACCCCCATGCTTCACAGTAGGTATGGTGCAACTCAGCATTCTTTGTCCTCCAAACACGACGAGTTGAGTTTTTACCTAAAAGTTCTATTTTGGTTTCACCTGACCATATGACATTCTCCCAATCCTCTTCTGGATCATCCAAATGCACTCTAGCAAACTTCAGACGGGCCTGGACATGTACTGGCTTAAGCAGGGGGACACGCAGGATTTGAGTCCCTGGCGGCGTAGTGTGTTACTGATGGTAGGCTTTGTTACTTTGGTCCCAGCTCTCTGCAGGTCATTCACTAGGTCCCCCCGTGTGGTTCTGGGATTTTTGCTCACCATTCTTGAGATCATTTTGACCCCACGGGGTGAGAACTTGCGTGGAGCCCCAGATCGAGGGAGATTATCAGTGGTCTTGTATGTCTTCCATTTCCTAATAATTGCTCCCACAGTTGATTTCTTCAAACCAAGCTGCTTACCTATTGCAGATTCAGTCTTCCCAGCCTGGTGCAGGTCTACAATTTTGTTTCTGGTGTCCTTTGACAGCTCTTTGGTCTTGGCCATAGTGAAGTTTGGAGTGTGACTGTTTGAGGTTGTGGACAGGTGTCTTTTATACTGATAACATGTTCAAACAGGTGCCATTAATACAGGTAACGAGTGGAGGACAGAGGAGCCTCTTAAAGAAGAAGTTACAGGTCTGTGAGAGCCAGAAAATTTGCTTGTTTGTAGGTGACCAAATACTTATTTTCCACCATCATTTGCAAATAAATTCATTAAAAATCCTACAATGTGATTTTCAGGATTTTTTTTTCCTCAATTTGTCTGTCATAGTTGACGTGTACCTATGATGAAAATTACAGGCCTCTCTCATCTTTTTAAGTGGGAGAACTTGCACAATTGGTGGCTGACTAAATACTTTTTTTCCCCACTGTATCTATGGAACACATTTACCTGGTGCCTTTTGAAGAGACACCAGGTATCTATGGAACACATTTACCTGGTGCCTTTTGAAGAGACACCAGGTATCTATGGAACACATTTACCTGGTGCCTTTTGAAGAGACACCAGGTATCTATGGAACACATTTATCTGGTGCCTTTTGAAGAGACACCAGGTATCTATGGAACACATTTACCTGGTGCCTTTTGAAGAGACACCAGGTATCTATGGAACACATTTACCTGGTGCCTTTTGAAGAGACACCAGGTATCTATGGAACACATTTACCTGGTGCCTTTTGAAGAGGCACCAGGTATCTATGGAACACATTTACCTGGTGCCTTTTGAAGAGGCACCAGGTATCTATGGAACACATTTACCTGGTGCCTTTTGAAGAGACACCAGGTATCTATGGAACACATTTACCTGGTGCCTTTTGAAGAGACACCAGGTATCTATGGAACACATCTACCTGGTGCCTTTTGAAGAGATACCAGGTATCTATGGAACACATTTACCCGGTGCCTTTTGAAGAGACACCAGGTATCTATGGAACACATTTACCTGGCGCCTTTTGAAGAGAAACGACGACCGGGTGAAACAACTGCGGGCCGAGTATGTTCAGGTGCAGCACTATATACTGTATTACTGTTGCTATTAAATCACAGCTACTTCACAATATTATACTGGAACTGTACTGTAGAAATAATAAATATATTTTTTAGAGGGTGATGGTGCTCGATGCTGCTGTGAACCATCGCAGGTATATTTCTCTGTTGATGAAGCGCGCTTCAACCTGGCCAGAACTCAGCGCCGTGGGCGGAACCTCATCGGCCAACGGGCGACCGTCCAAGTGCCTGGACAACGTCTCGTGGGGGAAACACCTCCATGTGCGCAGCTCTCTCTGTAGATGGTGTGATAGGATGCAGGCCATTACTTGGATCCTACAAACGCTGCACACCTCATTGTGTTTCTCAAGGTGAAAGGGGTCACCTACACTACAGTAAAGTGTATGTGGAGACCCCTTCAAATGAGTGGATTCGGCTATTTCAGCCACACCCGTTGCTGACAGGTCTATAAAATCGAGCCCACAGCCATGCAATCTCCATAGACAAACATTGGCAGTAGAATGGCCTTACTGAAGAGCTCAGTGACTTTCAACGTGGCACCGTTATAGGATGCCACCTTTCCAGCAAGTCTATGGAGCCTAGTGATCACTGACAGATCCTTCCTTCCTCCTGTCTGCAGTCTAGTGATCACTGACAGATCCTTCCTTCCTCCTGTCTGTAGTCTAGTGATCACTGACATATCCTTCCTTCCTCCTGTCTGTAGTCTAGTGATCACTGACAGATCCTTCCTCTTCCTCCTGTCTGCAGTCTAGTGATCACTGACAGATCCTTCCCTTCCTCCTGTCTGCAGTCTAGTGATCACTGACAGATCCTTCCTTCCTCCTGTCTGCAGTCTAGTGATCACTGACAGATCCGTCCTTCCTCCTGTCTGCAGTCTAGTGATCACTGACAGATCCTTCCTTCCTCCTGTCTGTAGTCTAGTGATCACTGACAGATCCTTCCTTCCTCCTGTCTGTAGTCTAGTGATCACTGACAGATCCTTCCTTCCTCCTAGTGATCACTGACAGATCCTTCCCTTCCTCCTGTCTGCAGTCTAGTGATCACTGACAGATCCTTCCTTCCTCCTGTCTGTAGTCTAGTGATCACTGACAGATCCTTCCCTTCCTCCTAGTGATCACTGATAGATCCTTCCTTCCTCCTGTCTGTAGTCTAGTGATCACTGACAGATCCTTCCTTCCTCCTGTCTGCAGTCTAGTGATCACTGACATATCCTTCCTTCCTCCTGTCTGCAGTCTAGTGATCACTGACAGATCCTTCCTTCCTCCTGTCTGCAGTCTAGTGATCACTGACAGATCCTTCCTTCCTCCTAGTGATCACTGACAGATCCTTCCTTCCTCCTAGTGATCACTGACAGATCCTTCCTTCCTCCTAGTGATCACTGACAGATCCTTCCTTCCTCCTAGTGATCACTGACAGATCCTTCCTTCCTCCTAGTGATCACTGATAGATCCTTCCTTCCTCCTGTCTGCAGTCTAGTGATCACTGACAGATCCTTCCTTCCTCCTAGTGATCACTGATAGATCCTTCCTTCCTCCTAGTGATCACTGACAGATCCTTCCTTCCTCCTAGTGATCACTGATAGATCCTTCCTTCCTCCTAGTGATCACTGACAGATCCTTCCTTCCTCCTAGTGATCACTGATAGATCGCTTCTTCAGCCTCTCCAACTGTGTGTGTGTGTGTGTCAGTGTGTGTTGGGTACAGCAGAAGATATTCTTTCAAAATAATATTTATTTCTTTATTTTAAGACAGATATTGATGCCATAAGTCAATGGTGCCACCTGTCAATGATTTTAGAGTAATGATGATTTTCTCTGTCCACATCTGTCTACACTTACAGCTATCTGATCACAATGCCCGCCTGACTACCTCCAGAGGTGGGCAGGAAGATCTGATCACAATGCATCTTAATTGTCTAAAATGAATAAATAAAATGTTATTTTGAAAGAATATCTGTCAAATAATTTGCATACAGGGAGGGACCAGGACATCTGGTCACAAAGTGGGCACAGAGGATGGATAGGAGACACATTTTAATGCCAGGTGTAAACCTGCATGTCTGAACATGTGGGCACAGTCAGAATGTGGACACATGTTAGAAACAACTATAAACAGGGCTAATGAAACTAGTTGAAGAGAACAGGAAGGAACAGACAGGAGGACTGGTTGGAGAGAACAGGAAGGAACAGACAGGAGGACTGGTTGAAGAGAACAGGAAGGAACAGACAGGAGGACTGGTTGAAGAGAACAGGAAGGAACAGACAGGAGGACTGGTTGAAGAGAACAGGAAGGAACAGACAGGAGGACTGGTTGAAGAGAACAGGAAGGAACAGACAGGAGGACTGGTTAAAGAGAACAGGAAGGAACAGACAGGAGGACTGGTTGAAGAGAACAGGAAGGAACAGACAGGACCGATGTTCAATATCATTATCAACAAACATCTCAGTGATTCACAAATATAAACAAGATATTATTATTATTATTATTATTATTATTATTATTATTATTATTATTCTATAATCGTACTCCCGATATCCCCGCCCCAATGCATACCTTCCACTGTGGTCTTTATTTCTCATAATGACGTAATGCCGCATTCTGTTAGTTCTTATTCAATGATATAAAGGCAAACAAACATATCACACTCACTGTGTATCCCAAAAAGCATCCTATTCCTTTGATAGTGCACTACTTTAGACCAGGGCCCTGTGTAGGGTTGGATATCTCTGCCGTCTACAGGGAGAACCCATCCGCCATCGCTGCTCTCCCTCAGAAGAGCCTGGTCTACAGTAGTGCACTAGAATAATATTTGGGACGGAGGACACTTCCTTTTAGCTGCTGCTGAGCGTCTCTTTACAGATCATTCGGGGGGTTTGCAAAATACTGTTAGCTTTCCCCAAAATGTGCAGTTTTTTCCAGAAATCCTGATTGGATGGTTCCGGATTTCCTGCTTGTTCCCTCCTGATTCTGGGAGTCTTCCAACCGGGATTTCTGGAAACCTGGGAATTGTGAAAATGTTACCGAATTTTGCAATCCTATGAGTTAAATAAGGAGTACATATTGCACAAACCCAATTCCTCAAACATTAGCAACTAGCTCAACCAAACATTAGCAACTAGCTCAATTAAACATGAACAACTTGCTCAACCAAACATTAACAACTAGCTCAACCAAACATTAGCAACTAGCTCAACCAAACATTAGCAACTAGCTCAACCAAACATTAGCAACTAGTTCAACCAAACATTAACAACTAGCTCAATCAAACATTAGCAACTAGCTCAACCAAACATTAGCAACTAGCTCAACCAAACATTAGCAACTAGCTCAACCAAACATTAACAACTAGCTCAACCAAACATTAGCAACTAGCTCAACCAAACATTAGCAACTAGCTCAACCAAACATTAACAACTAGCTCAACCAAACATTAGCAACTAGCTCAACCAAACATTAGCAACTAGCTCAACCAAACATTAGCAACTAGCTCAACCAAACATTAGCAACTAGCTCAACCAAACATTAACAACTAGCTCAACCAAACATTAGCAACTAGCTCAACCAAACATTAGCAACTAGCTCAACCAAACATTAGCACCTAGCTCAACCAAACATTAACAACTAGCTCAACCAAACATTAGCAACTAGCTCAACCAAACATTAGCAACTAGCTCAACCAAACATTAGCACCTAGCTCAACCAAACATTAACAACTAGCTCAACCAAACATTAGCAACTAGCTCAACCAAACATTAGCCACTAGCTCAACCAAACATTAACAACTAGCTCAACCAAACATTAGCAACTAGCTCAACCAAACATTAGCCACTAGCTCAACCAAACATTAACAACTAGCTCAACCAAACATTAGCAACTAGCTCAACCAAACATTAACAACTAGCTCAACCAAACATTAACAACTAGCTCAACCAAACATTAGCACCTAGCTCAACCAAACATTAGCAACTAGCTCAACCAAACATTAGCAACTAGCTCAACCAAACATTAACAACTAGCTCAACCAAACATTAACAACTAGCTCAACCAAACATTAGCACCTAGCTCAATCAAACATTAGCAACTAGCTCAACCAAACATTAGCAACTAGCTCAACCAAACATTAGCAACTAGCTCAACCAAACATTAGCAACTAGCTCAACCAAACATTAGCAACTAGCTCAACGCAAAGATAAACTTACATACAATATTTGACGTAATTTCTTAAGTCCTCTGATATAGCAAGAATAGCAATTTAATGTTTTTTTAATTTTATTTTTTATCAACAATCACAAGATATAACATATATACATTTCACCAGAACAAAAGCAAGCTCGATTTTAACATTCTGATCTTTAAACGTTTCGTATTGCAACACGTTAACACACGTACAAACACAAGTTCAAAGGGGAGGAGGGACAGTTAGTAGATTTTAAAAAAAATCTCTATACATTTAAAATGCACCAAAACAGTTTAAAAACCAGATAACCAAACGTCAGTAATATGCTCCAGTGATAACGGCCACGGTGTGCTGCAGGCCTCCCAAATGGAACCCTATTCCCTTTATAGTGCACCTACTTTAGACCTGGAACCCTATTCCCTTTATAGTGCACTACTTTAGACCTGGCACCCTATTCCCTATATAGTGCACTACTTTAGACCTGGAACCCTATTCCCTTTATAGTGCACTACTTTAGACCTGGAACCCTATTCCCTATATAGTGCACTACTTTAGACCTGGAACCCTATTCCCTATATAGTGCACTACTTTAGACCTGGAACCCTATTCCCTATATAGTGCACTACTTTAGACCTGGAACCCTATTCCCTATATAGTGCACTACTTCTGACCAGGTCCCATAGGCCCTATATAGGGAATAGGGTGCCATTGGAGACGCTGACTAGGTGGTTAGGATGACTGACGACCTTTAAGGGTTGATATCCTTGTCCTGTGTGATGTCATGTCCATACAGAGCGGTCCGGGGTTAGAGGTTAAATGGCGACCAGGGAATTGGCTAGTTGATTGGTGCCTGTCTTGGAGTTTAGACTGAAGCTTGATATTCCATTAACTGTAAAATACACACACACACACACACACACACACAGGAAAATAAAATGAGATTCAACCCAGAAACAGAGCGATATACATGTAGTCAGGGTCCGACGGTAGAGGTAGTTTTAGACTAGTGGGAGAGGTAGAGTTGATTCTAACCCAACGTTTCCTCATCCTGGTCCCGGGAACCGTTTCCTCATCCTGGTCCTGGGAACCGTTTCCTCATCCTGGTCCCGGGAACCGTTTCCTCATCCTGGTCCTGGGAACCGTTTCCTCATCCTGGTCCCGGGAACCCCAAGAGGTGCACATTGTGGTTGTTGCCCTAGCACTACACACCTGATTCAGATCATCAAAAGGCTTGATGAGTTGATTAGTTGAATCAAGTGTGTTAATGCTAGTCCCCCAGGACCAGTATTGGGAAACACTGCATTACACATTACAGTAGCATGGGAAGCGTGTACATGGCGCCCTCCTGTGGTGGAGATGAGTTATTGCACTACTATACCATTTTCTGGGAAGATATGTCTACACTGGACACTACAGACTGGGAAGGTAGTCTACACTGGACACTACAGAGTGGGAAGGTGGTCTACACTGGACACTACAGACTGGGAAGGTAGTCTACACTGGACACTACAGACTGGGAAGGTAGTCTACACTGGACACTACAGACTGGGAAGGTAGTCTACACTGGACACTACAGACTGGGAAGGTAGTCTACACTGGACACTACAGACTGGGAAGGTAGTCTACACTGGACACTACAGACTGGGAAGGTAGTCTACACTGGACACTACAGACTGGGAAGGTAGTCTACACTGGACACTACAGACTGGGAAGGTAGTCTACACTGGACACTACAGACTGGGAAGGTAGTCTACACTGGACACTACAGACTGGGAAGGTAGTCTACACTGGACACTACAGACTGGGAAGGTAATCTACACTGGACATTACAGATTGGAAAGGTAGTCTACACTGGACACTACAGACTGGGAAGGTAGTCTACACTGGACACTACAGACTGGGAAGGTAGTCTACACTGGACACTACAGACTGGGAAGGTAGTCTACACTGGGCACTACAGACTGGGAAGGTAGTCTACACTGGACACTACAGACTGGGAAGGTAGTCTACACTGGGCACTACAGACTGGGAAGGTAGTCTACACTGGACACTACAGACTGGGAAGGTAGTCTACACTGGACACTACAGACTGGGAAGGTAGTCTACACTGGACACTACAGACTGGGAAGGTAGTCTACACTGGACACTACAGACTGGGAAGGTAGTCTACACTGGACACTACAGACTGGGAAGGTAGTCTACACTGGACACTACAGACTGGGAAGGTAATCTACACTGGACACTACAGACTGGGAAGGTAGTCTACACTGGACACTACAGACTGGGAAGGTAGTCTACACTGGACACTACAGACTGGGAAGGTAGTCTACACTGGACACTACAGACTGGGAAGGTAGTCTACACTGGACACTACAGACTGGGAAGGTAGTCTACACTGGACACTACAGACTGGGAAGATAGTCTACACTGGGCATTACAGACTGGGAAGGTAGTCTACACTGGACACTACAGACTGGGAAGGTAGTCTACACTGGACACTACAGACTGGGAAGGTAGTCTACACTGGACACTACAGACTGGGAAGGTAGTCTACACTGGACACTACAGACTGGGAAGGTAGCCTACACTGGACACTACAGACTGGGAAGGTAGCCTACACTGGACACTACAGACTGGGAAGGTAGTCTACACTGGACACTACAGACTGGGAAGGTAGTCTACACTGGACACTACAGACTGGGAAGGTAGTCTACACTGGACACTACAGACTGGGAAGGTAGACTACACTGGACACTACAGACTGGGAAGGTAGTCTACACTGGACACTACAGACTGGGAAGGTAGTCTACACTGGACACTACAGACTGGGAAGGTAGTCTACACTGGACACTACAGACTGGGAAGGTAGTCTACACTGGACACTACAGACTGGGAAGGTAGTCTACACTGGACACTACAGACTGGGAAGGTAGTCTACACTGGACACTACAGACTGGGAAGGTAGTCTACACTGGACACTACAGACTGGGAAGGTAGTCTACACTGGACACTACAGACTGGGAAGGTAGTCTACACTGGACACTACAGACTGGGAAGGAAGTCTACACTGGACATTACAGACTGGGAAGGTAGTCTACACTGGACACTACAGACTGGGAAGGTAGTCTACACTGGACACTACAGACTGGGAAGGTAGTCTACACTGGACACTACAGACTGGGAAGGTAGTCTACACTGGACACTACAGACTGGGAAGGTAGTCTACACTGGACACTACAGACTGGGAAGATAGTCTACACTGGGCATTACAGACTGGGAAGGTAGTCTACACTGGACACTACAGACTGGGAAGGTAGTCTACACTGGACACTACAGACTGGGAAGGTAGTCTACACTGGACACTACAGACTGGGAAGGTAGTCTACACTGGACACTACAGACTGGGAAGGTAGCCTACACTGGACACTACAGACTGGGAAGGTAGCCTACACTGGACACTACAGACTGGGAAGGTAGTCTACACTGGACACTACAGACTGGGAAGGTAGTCTACACTGGACACTACAGACTGGGAAGGTAGTCTACACTGGACACTACAGACTGGAAGGTAGTCTACACTGGACACTACAGACTGGGAAGGTAGTCTACACTGGACACTACAGACTGGGAAGGTAGTCTACACTGGACACTACAGACTGGGAAGGTAGTCTACACTGGACACTACAGACTGGGAAGGTAGCCTACACTGGACACTACAGACTGGGAAGGTAGCCTACACTGGACACTACAGACTGGGAAGGTAGTCTACACTGGACACTACAGACTGGGAAGGTAGTCTACACTGGACACTACAGACTGGGAAGGTAGTCTACACTGGGCATTACAGACTGGGAAGGTAGTCTACACTGGACACTACAGACTGGGAAGGTAGTCTACACTGGACACTACAGACTGGGAAGGTAGTCTACACTGGGCATTACAGACGGGGAAGGTAGTCTACACTGGACACTACAGAGTGTTGGAAGTGAATGTTCTGAAATTGGTGTATTTATAAGCACTATAACTGATTAATACATTAATTAGTTGATTAATAGATGTTTCTTACTGGGATGGTACGCTGGGCGAGCCAGAGCGGTGGAAGTGAATGTTCTGATATTGATTAGTTGATTAATAGTTGTGTCTTACTGGGATGGTACGCTAGGCGAGCCAGAGCGGTGGAAGTGAATGTTCTGATATTGATTAGTTGATTAATAGATGTTTCTTACTGAGATGGTACGCTGGGCGAGCCAGAGCGGTGGAAGTGAAATGTTCTGATATTGATTAGTTGATTAATAGATGTTTCTTACTGGGATGGTACGCTGGGCGAGCCAGAGCGGTAAGTGAATGTTCTGATATTGATTAGTTGATTAATAGATGTTTCTTACTGGGATGGTACGCTGGGCGAGCTGGAGCGGTGAAGTGAATGTTCTGATATTGATTAGTTGATTAATAGATGTTTCTTACTGGGATGGTACGCTGGGCGAGCCGGAGCGGTGGAAGTGAATGTTCTGATATTGATTAGTTGATTAATAGATGTTTCTTACTGGGATGGTCCGCTGGGCGAGCCGGAGCGGTGGAAGTGAATGTTCTGATATTGATTAGTTGATTAATAGATGTTTCTTACTGGGATGGTACGCTGGGCGAGCCGGAGCGGTGGAAGTGAATGTTCTGATATTGATTAGTTGATTAATAGATGTTTCTTACTGGGATGGTACGCTGGCGAAGCCAGAGCGGTGGAAGTGAATGTTCTGACATTGATTAGTTGATTAATAGATGTTTCTTACTGGGATGGTACGCTAGGCGAGGCAGAGCCGGTAAGTGAATGTTCTGATATTGATTAGTTGATTAATAGATGTTTATTACTGAGATGGTACGCTGGGCGAAGCCAGAGCGGTGGAAGTGAATGTTCTGATATTGATTGGTTGATTAATAGATGTTTCTTACTGGGATGGTACGCTGGCGAGCCAGAGCGGTGGAGGTGAATGTTCTGATATTGATTAGTTGATTAATAGATGTTTCTTACTGGGATGGATACGCTGGGCGAGCCGGAGCGGTGGAGGTGAATGTTCTGATATTGATTAGTTGATTAATAGATGTTTCTTACTGGGATGGTACGCTGGCGCAGCCGGAGCGGTGGAAGTGAATGTTCTGATATTGATTAGTTGATTAATAGATGTTTCTTACTGGGATGGTACGCTGAGCGAGCCAGAGCGGTGGAAGTGAATGTTCTGATATTGATTAGTTGATTAATAGATGTTTCTTACTGGGATGGTACGCTAAGCGAGCCGGAGCGGTGAAGTGAATGTTCTGATATTGATTAGTTGATTAATAGATGTTTCTTACTGGGATGGTACGCTGAGCGAAGCAGAGCGGTGGAAGTGAATGTTCTGATATTGATTAGTTGATTAATAGATGTTTCTTACTGGGATTGCTGGGCGAAGCCGGGGTGGAGGTGAATGTTCTGATATTGATTAGTTGATTAATAGATGTTTCTTACTGGGATGGTACGCTAGGAGCTGGAGCGGTGGAGGTGAAATGTTCTGATATTGATTAGTTGATTAATAGATGTTTCTTACTGGGATGGTACGCTACGAGCTTGGAGCGGTGGAAGTGAATGTTCTGACATTGATTAGTTGATTAATAGATGTTTCTTACTGGGATGGTACGCTGGGCGAGCACAGAGCGGTGGAAGTGAAATGTTCTGATATTGATTAGTTGATTAACAGATGTTTCTTACTGGGATGGTACGCTGGCGAGCCTGGAGCGGTGGAAGTGAATGTTCTGATATTGATTAGTTGATTAATAGATGTTTCTTATTGGGATGGTACGCTGGGCGAAGCCAGAGCGGTGAAGTGAATGTTCTGATATTGATTAGTTGATTAATAGATGTTTCTTACTGGGATGTACGCTGGCGAGCCGGAGCGGTGGAAGTGAATGTTCTGATATTGATTAGTTGATTAATAGATGTTTCTTACTGGGATGTACGCTGGGCTGACGCGGTGAAAGTGAATGTTCTGATATTGATTAGTTGATTAATAGATGTTTCTTACTGGGATGAGTACGCTAACAGCCAGAGCGGTGGAAGTGAATGTTCTGATATTGATTAGTTGATTAATAGATGTTTCTTACTGGGATGGTACGCTAAGCAGCCGAGAGCGGTGAAGTGAATGTTCTGATATTGATTAGTTGATTAATAGATGTTTCTTACTGGGATGGTACGCTGAGCGAGCCAGAGCGGTGGAAGTGAATGATCTGATATTGATTAGTTGATTAATAGATGTTTCTTACTGGGATGGTACGCTGGGCGAGCCAGAGCAGTGGAAGTGAATGTTCTGATATTGATTAGTTGATTAATAGATGTTTCTTACTGAGATGGTACGCTGGGCGAAGCCAGAGCAGTGGAAGTGAATGTTCTGATATTGATTAGTTGATTAATAGATGTTTCTTACTGGGATGGTACCGCTGAAGCAGCCAGAGGGATGGAGGTGAAATGTTCTGATATTGATTAGTTGATTAATAGATGTTTCTTACTGGGATGGTCCGCTGGGCGAGCCGGAGCGGTGAAGTCAATGTTCTGATATTGAATTAGTTGATTAATAGATGTTTCTTACTGGGATGGTACGCTGCGAGCCAGAGCGGTGGAAGTGAATGTTCTGATATTGATTAGTTGATTAATAGATGTTTCTTACTGGGATGGTACGCTAGGCGAGCCGAGCGGTGGAGGTGAATGTTCTGATATTGATTAGTTGATTAATAGATGTTTCTTACTGGATGGTACGCTAGGCAGAGCCAGAGCGGTAAGTGAATGTTCTGATATTGATTAGTTGATTAATAGATGTTTCTTACTGGGATGGTACGCTGAAGCCAGAGCGGTGGAGTGAAATGTTCTGATATTAATTGGTTGATTAATAGATGTTTCTTACTGGGAGGGACGCTAAGCGAGCCAGAGCGGTGGAGGTGAATGTTCTGATATTGATTAGTTGATTAATAGATGTTTCTTACTGGGATGGTACGCTGGGCGAGCCGGAGCGGTGGAAGTGAATGTTCTGCCACTTTCCCTCTCTGCGACACCAGACGCGGGTCTCCTCCGACTGCATGGTGCGAGGCATCCCCCCCCCGTCCATGTACTGGCTCAGACGGATGTAGGCGATGCATGCAGCGTTCTCACCTAGATATACCTTTTTTATTACTTAACTTTTCCTTGCTTCAAGTCAAACATCATAAACACAATGTACATAAGTACCAGGGTTGGGATCCATCCGGTTTCAATTCAGGAAGTAGCAGGTAGCTTAGTGGTTAAGAGCGTTGTGCCAGTAACCGAAAGGTCGCTGGTTCTAATCCCTGAGCCGACTAGGTGAAAAATCTGTCTGTGCCCTTGAGCAAGGCACTTAACCCTAATTGCTCCTGTAAGTCGCTCTGGATAAAAGCGTCTGCTAAATGTAAAAAAAATGTAAGTACACTGAAATTCCATTTCCAATATTCTTTTCAATGCTTCAGGACAATTTGGAAGGGTAATTTGAATTTGCTTTACTTTCTGAATTGATATGTACATACAGTGTAGATTTGAATACCAACCATAAACAATATTACATAAAACATAACATAGCTAAAAAAAATCTACATAATGTTCAGTTGGTAAAGCGTGGTAGCTTGCAACACCATGATAGTGGGTTCAATTCCCCGGGACCACCCATATGGAATATGTATGCACACATGACTGTAAGTCACTTTGGATAAAAGCGTCTGCTAAATGACAGATATTATAATATTATTATTATAATCATTAGAAATCGCTGATTTCTTACCAATCAGATGGACGTGAGGGTTGAGGAGGATGGTGTGCACTGGCTTGTTACCTTTAGACAGGGCTGAAGGAGAGGAGGAGAGAGAGAGAGAGAGAGAGACAGGTCTTAGTTAGCTAGTGGTAGGAGGGAGGAGGAGAGAGACAGGTCTTAGTTAGCTAGTGGTAGGAGAGAGGAGAGAGAGAGAGAGACAGGTCTTAGTTAGCTAGTGGTAGGAGGAGGAGGAGAGAGAGACAGGTCTTAGTTAGCTAGTGGTAGGAGGGAGGAGGAGAGAGAGAGACAGGTCTTAGTTAGCTAGTGGTAGGAGGGAGGAGAGAGAGAGAGAGACAGGTCTTAGTTAGCTAGTGGTAGGAGGGAGGAGAGAGAGAGAGACAGGTCTTAGTTAGCTAGTGGTAGGAGGGAGGAGAGAGAGAGACAGGTCTTAGTTAGCTAGTGGTAGGAGGGAGGAGGAGAGAGAGAGACAGGTCTTAGTTAGCTAGTGGTAGGAGGGAGGAGGAGACAGAGAGACAGGTCTTAGTTAGCTAGTGGTAGGAGGGAGGAGAGAGAGAGACAGGTCTTAGTTAGCTTAGTGGTAGAGGGAGGAGAGAGAGAGAGACAGGTCTTAGTTAGCTAGTGGTAGGAGGGAGGAGGAGAGAGAGACAGGTCTTAGTTAGCTAGTGGTAGGAGGGAGGAGGAGAGAGAGACAGGTCTTAGTTAGCTAGTGGTAGGAGGGAGGAGGAGAGAGAGACAGATCTTAGTTAACTAGTGGTAGTTGTAGTGGTAGGAGGGGGAGGAGAGAGAGACAGGTCTTAGTTAGCTAGTGGTAGGAGGGAGGAGGAGAGAGAGACAGGTCTTAGTTAGCTCAGTGGTAGGAGGGAGGAGGAGAGAGAGAGAGACAGGTCTTAGTTAGCTAGTGGTAGGAGGGAGGAGAGAGAGAGAGACAGGTCTTAGTTAGCTAGTGGTAGGAGGGAGGAGGAGAGAGAGAGAGACAGGTCTTAGTTAGCTAGTGGTAGGAGGGAGGAGGAGAGAGAGAGAGAGGTCTTAGTTAGCTAGTGGTAGTTGTAGTGGTAGGAGGGAGGAGAGAGAGAGAGACAGGTCTTAGTTAGCTAGTGGTAGGAGGGAGGAGGAGAGAGAGAGAGACAGGTCTTAGTTAGCTAGTGGTAGGAGGGAGAGAGAGAGACAGGTCTTAGTTAGCTAGTGGTAGGAGGGAGGAGAGAGAGAGAGAGACAGGTCTTAGTTAGCTAGTGGTAGGAGGGAGGAGGAGAGAGAGAGAGACAGGTCTTAGTTAGCTAGTGGTAGGAGGGAGGAGGAGAGAGAGAGAGACAGGTCTTAGTTAGCTAGTGGTAGGAGGAGAGAGAGAGACAGGTCTTAGTTAGCTAGTGGTAGGAGGGAGGAGGAGAGAGAGACAGGTCTTAGTTAGCTAGTGGTAGGAGGGAGGAGAGAGAGACAGGTCTTAGTTAGCTAGTGGTAGGAGGGAGAAGAGAGAGACAGGTCTTAGTTAGCTAGTGGTAGGAGGGAGGAGGAGAGAGAGACAGGTCTTAGTTAGCTAGTGGTAGGAGGGAGGAGAGAGAGAGAGAGACAGGATCTTAGTTAGCTAGTGGTAGGAGGGAGGAGAGAGAGAGAGAGAGAGAGGTCTTAGTTAGCTAGTGGTAGGAGGGAGGAGAGAGAGAGAGACAGGTCTTAGTTAGCTAGTGATAGGAGGGAGGAGGAGAGAGAGAGACAGGTCTTAGTTAGCTAGTGGTAGGAGGGAGGAGAGAGAGACAGGTCTTAGTTAGCTAGTGGTAGGAGGAGGAGGAGAGAGAGAGAGACAGGTCTTAGTTAGCTAGTGGTAGGAGGGAGGAGGAGAGAGAGACAGGTCTTAGTTAGCTAGTGGTAGGAGGAGGAGGAGAGAGAGAGACAGGTCTTAGTTAGCTAGTGGTAGGAGGGAGGAGAGAGAGACAGGTCTTAGTTAGCTAGTGGTAGGAGGGAGGAGGAGAGAGAGACAGGTCTTAGTTAGCTAGTAGTAGGAGGGAGGGAGGAGAGAGAGACAGGTCTTAGTTAGCTAGTGGTAGGAGGGAGGAGAGAGAGACAGGTCTTAGATTAGCTAGTGGTAGGAGGGAGGAGAGAGAGACAGGTCTTAGTTAGCTAGTGGTAGGAGGGGAGGAGAGAGAGAGACAGGTCTTAGTTAGCTAGTGGTAGGAGGGAGGAGAAGAGAGACAGGTCTTAGTTAGCTAGTGGTAGGAGGGAGGAGAGAGAGAGACAGGTCTTAGTTAGCTAGTGGTAGGAGGGAGGAGAGAGAGACAGGTCTCAGTTAGCTAGTGGTAGGAGGGAGAAGGAGAGAGAGACAGAGTCTTAGTTAGCTAGTGGTAGGAGGGAGGAGAGAGAGA
Organism: Coregonus clupeaformis; assembly: GCF_020615455.1. NCBI lineage: Eukaryota > Metazoa > Chordata > Actinopteri > Salmoniformes > Salmonidae > Coregonus > Coregonus clupeaformis. Next base: position 107,271 of record NW_025534370.1, on the reverse strand, counting down.
CAGGTCTTAGTTAGCTAGTGGTAGGAGGAGGAGAGAGAGAGAGACAGGTCTTAGTTAGCTAGTGGTAGGGAGGGGAGGAGAGAGAGAGAGAGACAGAGTCTTAGTTAGCTAGTGGTAGGAGGGAGGAGGAGAGAGAGACAGGTCTTGAGTTAGCTAGTGGTAGGAGGAGAGAGAGAGAGAAGAGGTCTTAGTTAGCTAGTGGTAGGAGGGAGGAGGAGAGAGAGAGACAGGTCTTAGTTAGCTAGTGGTAGGAGGGAGGAGGAGAGAGAGACAGGTCTTAGTTAGCTAGTGGTAGGAGGAGGAGGAGAGAGAGAGACAGGTCTTAGTTAGCTAGTGGTAGGAGGGAGGAGAGAGAGAGAGAGACAGGTCTTAGTTAGCTAGTGGTAGGAGGGAGGAGAGAGAGAGACAGGTCTTAGTTAGCTAGTGGTAGGAGGGAGGAGGAGAGAGAGAGAGACAGGTCTTATAGTAAGGGGCAAGTTGGAGTGAGGAGAGGAGAGAGAGACAGGTCTTAGTTAGCTAGTGGTAGGAGGGAGGAGGAGAGAGAGAGAGACAGGTCTTAGTTAGCTAGTGGTAGGAGGGAGGAGGAGAGAGAGACAGGTCTTAGTTAGCTAGTGGTAGGAGGGAGAGAGAGAGAGAGAGACAGGTCTTAGTTAGCTAGTGGTAGGAGGGAGGAGGAGAGAGACAGGTCTTAAATTAGCTAGTGGTAGGAGGGGGAGGAGAGAGAGAGACAGGTCTTAGTTAGCTAGTGGTAGGAGGGAGGGAGGAGAGAGAGAGACAGGTCTTAGTTAGCTAGTGGTAGGAGGGAGGAGGAGAGAGAGAGCAGGTCTTAGTTAGCTAGTGGTAGGAGGGAGGAGAGAAGAGACAGGTCTTAGTTAGCTAGTGGTAGGAGGGAGGAGGAGAGAGAGACAGGTCTTAGTTAACTAGTGGTAGGAGGGAGGAGGAGAGAGACAGGTCTTAGTTAGCTAGTGGTAGGAGGGAGGAGGAGAGAGAGAGACAGGTCTTAGTTAGCTAGTGGTAGGAGGGAGGAGAGAGAGAGACAGGTCTTAGTTAGCTAGTGGTAGGAGGGAGGAGAGAGAGAGAGACAGGTCTTAGTTAGCTAGTGGTAGGGAGGGAGGAGGAGAGAGAGAGAGACAGGTCTTAGTTAGCTAGTGGTAGGAGGGAGGAGGAGAGAGAGAGAGGTAGTTAGCTAGTGGTAGGAGGGAGAGAGAGAGAGAGAGACAGGTCTTAGTTAGCTAGTGGTAGGAGGGAGGAGGAGAGAGAGAGACAGGTCTTAGTTAGCTAGTGGTAGGAGGGAGGAGGAGAGAGAGAGCAGGTCTTAGTTAGCTAGTGTAGTAGGGAGGAGGAGAGAGAGAGCAGGTCTTAGTTAGCTAGTGGTAGGAGGAGGGAGAGGAGAGAGAGCAGAGTCTTAGTTAGCTAGTGGTAGGGAGGAGGAGAGAGAGAGACAGGTCTTAGTTCTAGTGGTAGGAGGGAGAGGAGAGAGAGAGACAGGTCTTAGTTAGCTAAGTGGTAGGAGGGAGGAGAGAGAGAGACAGGTCTTAGTTAGCTAGTGGCAGGAGGGAGGAGTAGAGAGACAGGTCTTAGTTAGCTAGTGGTAGGAGGGGAGGAGAGAGAGACAGGGTCTTAGTTAGCTAGTGGTAGGAGGGAGGAGAGAGAGAGCAGAGTCTTAGTTGCTAGTAGTAGGGAGGAGGAGAGAGAGACAGGTCGCTAGGTTAGCTAGTAGTAGGAGGGAGGAGGAGAGAGAGACAGGTCTTAGTTAGCTAGTAGTAGGGAGGAGGAGAGAGAGAGACAGGTCTTAGTTAGCTAGTGGTAGGAGGGAGGAGAGAGAGAGACAGGGTCTTAGTTAGCTAGTGGTAGGAGGGAGGAGGGAGAGAGAGACAGGTCTTAGTTAGCTAGTGGTAGGAGGGAGGAGAGAGAGAGACAGGGTCTTAGTTAGCTAGTGGTAGGAGGGAGGAGGAGAGAGAGAGACAGGTCTTAGTTAGCTAGTGGTAGGAGGGAGGAGGGAGAGAGAGAGACGGTCTTAGTTAGCTAGTGGTAGGAGGGGAGGAGAGAGAGAGAGAGCAGGTCTTAGTTAGCTAGTGGTAGGAGGGAGGAGGAGGAGAGAGAGAGCAGGTCTTAGTTAGCTAGTAGTAGGAGGGAAGAGGAGAGAGAGACAGGTCTTAGTTAGCTAGTGGTAGGAGGGAGGAGAGAGAGAGAGACAGGTCTTAGTTAGCTAGTGGTAGGAGGGAGGAGGAGAGAGAGACAGGTCTTAGTTAGCTAGTGGTAGGAGGGAGAGAGAGAGAGACAGGTCTTAGTTGGCTAGTGGTAGGAGGGAGGAGAGAGAGAGAGACAGGTCTTAGTTAGCTAGTGGTAGGAGGGAGGAGGAGGGAGAGAGACAGGTCTTAGTTAGCTAGTGGTAGGAGGGAGGAGGAGAGAGAGAGAGAGAAGACAGGTCTTAGTTAGCTAGTGGTAGGAGGGAGGAGGAGAGAGAGAGAGACAGGTCTTAGTTAGCTAGTGGTAGGAGGGAGGAGAGAGAGAGAGACCAGGTCTTAGTTAGCTAGTGGTAGGAGGGAGGAAAGAGAGAGACAGGTCTTAGTTAGCTAGTGGTAGGAGGGAGGAGAGAGAGAGACAGGTCTTAGTTAGCTAGTGGTAGGAGGGAGGAGAGAGAGAGAGACAGGTCTTAGTTAGCTAGTGGTAGGAGGGAGTGGAGAGAGAGAGAGACAGGTCTTAGTTAAGCTAGTGGTAGGAGGGAGGAGGAGAGAGAGACAGGTCTTAGTTAGCTAGGTGGTAGGAGGGAGGAGGAGAGAGAGACAGGTCTTAGTTAGCTAGTGGTAGGAGGGAGGAGGAGAGAGAGACAGGTCTTAGTTAGCTAGTGGTAGGAGGGAGGAGGAGAGAGAGACAGGTCTTAGTTAGCTAGTGAGTAGGGAGGAGGAGAGAGAGAGACAGGTCTTAGCTAGTGGTAGGAGGGAGGAGAGAGAGACAGGTCTTAGTTAGCTAGTGGCTAGGAGGGAGGAGAGAGAGAGAGAGACAGGTCTTAGTTAGCTAGTGGTAGGAGGGAGGAGAGAGAGAGAGACAGGTCTTAGTGCTAGCTAGTGGTAGGAGGGAGGAGGAGAGAGAGACAGGTCTTAGTTAACTGGCCAGTAGTTGTAGGTAGGGAGAGAGGAGAGAGAGAGAGAGAGAGGTCTTAGTTAGCTACTGGGAGTTGTTAGTGGTAGGAGGGAGGAGAGAGAGAGAAGACAGGTCTTAGTTAGCTAGTGGTAGGAGGGAGGAGGAGAGAGAGAGACAGGTCTTAGTTAGCTAGTGGTAGGAGGGAGGAGAAGAGAGACAGGAATCTTAGTTAGCTAGTGGTAGGAGGGAGAGGAGAGGAGAGAGAGACAGGTGCTTAAGCTAGTGGTAGGAGGGAGAGGGAGAGAGAGAGAGAGCAGGTCTTAGTTAGCTATGGTAGAGGGAGGAGAGAGAGAGAGACAGTGGTCTTAGTTAGCTAGTGGTAGGAGGGAGGGAGGAGAGAGAGATAGGTCTTAGTTAGCTAGTGGTAGAGGGAGGGAGGAGAGAGATAGACAGTGCATCTTAGTTAGCTAGGTGGTAGGGAGGGAGGAGGAGAGAGAGAGACAGGTCTTAGTTAGCTAGTGGTAGGAGGGAGGCGGAGAGAGAGACAGGTCTTAGTTAACTAGTGAGTTTAGGTAGGAGAGAGAGGAGAAAGAGAGAGAGACAGGTGTTAGCTACTGGAGTTGAGTAGGAGGGAGGAGAGAGAGACAGGTCGCAAGTTAGCAGCTAGGAGGGAGGAGGAGAGAGAGAGAGACAGGTCTTAGTTAGCTAGTGGTAGGAGGGGAGGAGGAGAGAGAGACAGGTCTTAGTTAGCTTTGAGTAGTAGGAGGGAGGAGAGAGAGACAGGTCTTAGTTAGCTTCAGTGGTAGGAGGGAGGAGGAGAGAGAGAGACAGGTTGTAGCTTAGTGTAGAGGGAGGAGGGAGAAGAGAGAGACAGGTCTTAGTTAGCTAGTGGTAGGAGGGAGGAGGAGAGAGAGAGACAGGTCTTAGTTAGCTAGTGGTAAGAGAGAGAGACAGGTCTTAGTTAGCTAGTGGTAGAGGGAGAGAGAGAAGAGACAGGTCTTAGTTAGCTTAGTGGTAGGAGGGAGGAGGAGAGAGAGAGACAGGTCTCTAGTGGGGAGGGAGGAGAGAGAGAGACTTAAGTAGCTAGTGGTAGGAGGGAGGAGGAGAGAGAGACAGGTCTTAGTTAGCTAAGTAGTAGGAGGGAGGGAGAGAGAGAGAGACAGGGTCTTAGTTGCTTCGTAGTAGGAGCAGGTCTTTGTGCTAGTGGAGAGGGAGGAGGAGAGAGAGAGACAGGTCTTAGTTAGCTAGGGTAGGAGGGAGGAGAGAGAGAGACAGGTCTTAGTTAGCTAGTGGTAGGAGGGAGAGGGAGAGAGAGAGACAGGTCTTAATTAGCTAGTGGTAGGAGGAGGAGAGAGAGAGAGAGACAGGTCTTAGTTAGCTAGTGGGTAGGAGGGAGGAAGAGAGAGAGAGACAGGTCTTAGTTAGCTAGTGGTAGGAGGGAGGAGGAGTGAGAGAGACAGGTCTTAGTTAGCTAGTGGTAGGAGGGAGGAGAGAGAGAGAGCAGGTCTTAGTTAGCTAGTGGTAGGAGGGAGAGGAGGGAGAGAGAGAGAGACAGGTCTTAGTTAGCTAGTGGTAGGAGGGAGGAGAGGAAGAGACAGGTCTTAGTTAGCTAGTGGTAGGAGGGAGGAGGCGAGGAGAGAGACAGGTCTTAGTTAGCTAGTGGTAGGAGGGAGGAAGAGAGAGAGACAGGTCTTAGTTAGCTAGTGGTAGGAGAGAGGAGGAGAGAGAGAGAGACAGGTCTTAGTTAGCTAGTGGTAGGAGGGAGGAGGAGAGAGAGAGAGACAGGTCTTAGTTAGCTAGTGGTAGGAGGGAGAGAGAGAGAGACAGGTCTTAGTTAGCTAGTGTGTAGGAGGTAGGAGAGAGAGAGAGACAGGTCTTAGTTAGCTAGTGTAGGAGGGAGGAGGAGAACAGGTCTTAGATTAGCTAGTGGTAGGAGGGAGGAGGAGAGAGAGACAGGTCTTAAGATTAGCTAGTGGTAGGAGGGAGGAGGAGAGAGAGACAGGGAGGGTCTTAGTTAGCTAGTGGTAGGAGGAGGAGGAGAGAGATAGACAGGTCTTAGTTAGCTAGTGGTAGGAGGGAGGAGAGAGAGACAGGTCTTAGTTAGCTAGTGGTAGTTGTAGTGGTAGGAGGGAGGAGGGAGAGAGAGAGACAGGTCTTAGTTAGCTAGTGGTAGTTGTAGTTCTCAGTAACAGACACTAACAGACACAAACAGACATAATTATTAATCAATAGCTAATCAATAACTACTAATCAATACCCGGTCATAAATTATACTAATCAATACATCTACTAATCCATAGCTGATCAATACCTCTACTAATCAATAGATGATCAATACCTCTATTAATCAATAGTTGATCAATACCTCTACTAACCAATAGCCTGATCAATACCTCTACTAATCAATACCTCTACTAATCAATAGTTGATCAATACCTCTACCAACCAATAGCTGATCAATACCTCTTCCACCAATAGCTGATCGGGATAGCTCTACAATCAATAGCTGATCAATCTCTAATCAATAACTGTGTTATCAATGACTCTACTGATGAATAAGTAACTGATGAATGTGTTACCGTTGTGGAAGTAGGAGCGATGGGAAGTCATGTCCCTCCACCAGGTTCCCCAGAGCTTCTGGTTCAAACGACGTCAGACCCGGATCACAGATCTTCCTGTTGGAAACAAACACAGGCTGCTGAGCTAAATGGCACCCTATTCCTCTATAGTGCACTACTTTACACCAGAGAATGGCACCTTATTCCCTATATAGTGCACTACTTTAGACCAGAGAATGGCACCCTATTCCCTATATAGTGCACTACTTTAGACCAGAGAATGGCACCTATTCCCTATAGAGTACACATATTTACACCAGAGAATGGCACCCTATTCCCCATATAGTGCACTACTTTAGACCAAAGAGAATGGCACCCTATTCCCATATAGTACTACTTTAGACCAGAGAATGGCACCCTATTCCCTATATAGTGCACTACTTTAGACCAGAGAATGGCACCCTATTCCCTATATAGTGCACTGTTTAGGACCAGAGAATGGCACCCCTATTCCCTATATAGCATTACTTTAGACCAGAGAATGGCACCCTATTCCCTATATAGTGCAATTACTTTAGACCAGAGAATGGCACCCTATTCCCTATATAGTACATTATTTAGACCAGAGAATGGCACCCTATTCCCTATATAGTGCACTACTTTAGACCAGAGAATGGCACCCTATTCCCTATATAGTGCACTACTTTAGACCAGAGAACGGCACCCTATTCCCTATATAGTGTACTCATTAGACCAGAGAACGGCACCCTATTCCCTATGCAGTGCACTACTTTAGACCAGAGAATGGCACCTATTCCCTATATAGTGCACTACTTTAGACCAGAGAATGGCACCCTATTCCCTATATAGTGCACTACTTTAGACCAGAGAATGGCACCCTATTCCCTATATAGTGCACTACTTTAGACCAGAGAATGGCACCCTATTCCCTATATAGTGCACTACTTTAGACCAGAGAATGGCACCCTATTCCCTATATAGTGCACTACTTTAGACCAGAGAATGGCACCCTATTCCCTATATAGTGCACTACTTTAGACCAGAGAATGGCACCCTATTCCCTATATAGTGCACTACTTTAGACCAGAGAATGGCTTCCCTATTCCCTATATAGTGCACTACTTTAGACCAGAGAATGGCACCCTATTCCCTATATAGTGCACTGTTTAGACCAGAGAATGGCACCCTATTCCCTATATAGTGCATTACTTTGAGACCAGAAATGGCACCTATTCCCTATAGTCACTACTTTAGACCAGAGAATGGCACCCCTATTCCCTATATAGTACATTATTTAGACCAGAGAATGGCACCCTATTCCATATAGTGCACTACTTTAGACCAGAGAACGGCACCCTATTCCCTATAAGTGCACTACTTTAGACCAGAGAATGGCACCTATTCCCCTATATAGTGCACTACTTTAGACCAGAGAATGGCACCTATTCCCTATATAGTGCACTACTTTAGACCAGAGAATGGCACCCTATTCCCTATATAGTGCACTACTTTAGACCAGAGAATGGCACCCTATTCCCTATATAGTGCAATTACTTTAGACCAGAGAATGGCACCTATTCCCTATATAGTACTACTTTAGACTCAGAA
>NW_025534370.1:85000-95000 GCF_020615455.1 Coregonus clupeaformis | reverse complement strand
TGCTGGTCCTGTTCCAACATAACCCAATATGACATACATTAACTCATGGCTGCTGGTCCTGTTCCAACATAACCCAATCTGACATACATTACCTCATGGCTGCTGGTCCTGTTTCAACATAACCCAATCTGACATACATTACCTCATGGCTGCTGGTCCGTTCCAACATAACCCAATCTGACATACATTAACTCATGGCTGCTGGTCCTGTTCCAACATAACCCAATCTGACATACATTACCTCATGGCTGCTGGTCCTGTTCCAACATAACCCAATCTGACATACATTACCTCATGGCTGCTGGTCCTGTTCCAACATAACCCAATCTGACATACATTACCTCATGCCTGCTGGTCCTGTTCCAACATAACCCAATCTGACATACATTACCTCGTGGCTGCTGGTCCTGTTCCAACATAACCCAATCTGACATACATTACCTCATGGCTGCTGGTCCTGTTCCAACATAACCCAATCTGACATACATTAACTCATGGCTGCTGGTCCTGTTCCAACATAACCAATCTGACATACATTACCTCATGGCTGCTGGTCCTGTTCCAACATAACCCAATCTGACATACATTAACTCATGGCTGCTGGTCCTGTTCCAACATAACCCAATCTGACATACATTAATGGGCCCTGGCACCCTATTCCCTATAGTACACTACTTTAGACCAGAGCCCAATGGGCCCTGGCACCCTATTCCCCTATAGTACACTACTTTAGACCAGAGCCCAATGGGCCCTGGCACCCTATTCCCTATAGTACACTACTTTAGACCAGAGCCCAATGGGCCCTGACACCCTATTCCCTATAGTACACTACTTTAGACCAGAGCCCAATGGACCCTGGCACCTTATTCCCTATAGTACACTACTTTAGACCAGAGCCCAATGGACCCTGGCACCCTATTCCCTATAGTACACTACTGCTGGTAGGGAAGAGGGTGCCATTTGGGAGAAAAAAAATGACTATGGGAGTTTGAACCGGGTCGGGGGGTCAAATTTCCATTTCAGTCAATTCAGGACATACAATTCCAATTATTTTCAATAAGGAAAATATGGAACTGAATTTGGTGATATCTCTCTCTGTCTCTCTCTCTCTCTCTCTCTGTCTCTCTCTCTCAGACAGAGAGAGAGAGATGAAACGATAAAAACAAAGAATAGAAAGAGAGACAACAGTGGAGGAGGAGGAGGAGGAGGAGGAGATGCAGGAGGAGATGGAGGAGGAGGAGTAAAGGTCAGAGGTGTGTGTTGGGGATGGAGGGAGCGAGGTGGGGAGAGGGAGAAGTAGGGAGGGGAGGGAGGGAGGTGGGGAGGAGGAGTATTGTAGATATTCAGCCAGGTACACATTAGTAACTGGACCGTATCCCAACAGCAGGACAACAAATGGCTGGTGTTTAGAGATCATATGATGTGGTTAGCTGATATGTTAAATAGATCAGATTACTATATCATATGATGTGGTTAGCTGATATGTTAAATAGATCAGATTACTATATCATATGATGTGGTTAGCTGATATGTTACAGGGGACTGGTTTCTCCAGATTGTTTGAGTGGAGGCCCAGGGGGTACAGGGGACTGGTTTCTCCAGAGTGTTTGAGTGGGGGTACAGGGGACTGGTTTCTCCAGAGTGTATGGAGTGGAGGCCCAGGGGGTACAGGGGACTGGTTTCTCCAGAGTGTTTGAGTGGAGGCCCCGGGGGTACAGCGGACAGGTTTCTCCAAGCATGTTTGAGTGGAGGCCCAGGGGGTACAGGGGACTGGTTTCTCCAGAGTGTTTGAGTGGAGGCCCAGTGGGTACAGGGGACTGGTTTCTCCAGAGTGTTTGAGTGGAGGCCCAGGCGGTACAGGGGACTGGTTTCTCCAGAGTGCTTGAGTGGAGGCCCAGGCAGTACAGGGGACAGGTTTCTCCATAGTGTTTGAGCGGAGGCCCCGGGGGTACAGAGGACTGGTTTCTCCAGAGTGTTTGAGTGGAGGCCCAGGGGGTACAGGGGACTGGTTTCTCCAGAGTGTTTGAGTGGAGGCCCAGGGGTTACAGGTGACATGGCCAGGGGTTTTCTACCTCAGCAGAAGGAGACTTACTCTGGACTGAGGAGGAGGGAGTAGAAGGGACACACACCCAGGAGACAGTGGACAGGGGACATGTTTCTCCACAGTGGTTGAGGGGAGCCCCAGGAGACAGTGGACAGGGGGACACATCCAGGGGACTTACTCTGTCCTGAAGAGGAGGGATTCCGCCTGGGCTCAGAGGACTGGGTGAAACGACCCTTAGAGCTCCACACATTACCCACCAAGTTCCCAAAACAGAGGACTGGCAGAGAGGGCAGGTGTGTATGTGTGTATGTGGGGGGTCCACATGCATTTCAAATGTAGAAAATAATTCAATTTACAGAAAGAAAAAGAAAACAGGTAAGTGTGTATAATAATAATACGTACATCTATACATCACGTATATGGAGTCTCAATCATCAGGAGGAAGAGGAGGAGGAGGAGGAGGAAGAGGAGGAGGAGGAGGAGGAAGAGGAGGAGGAGGAGGAAGAGGAAGTGGAGGAGGAGGTGGAGGAAGAGGATAGAAGAGGAGGAGGAGGAAGAGGAAGTGGAGGAGGAGGAAGAGGAGGAGGAGGAAGAGGAGGAGGAGAAAGTAGCTGGAGAAAGTAGCTGAGTCAAAGGAGAGGTGGAAAGACAAATGGAAGGAGAGAGAGCGACAGACAGACAAAGATAGAGAGAGAAAGAGAGAGAGAGAGAGAGAGAGAGAGAGAAAGAGAGAGAGAGAGAGAGAGAGAAAGAGAGAGAGAGAGAAGGGGACAGACAAGTGTCCCTACCTTTGACATCGTCGTCCTCGATGATGGTGTTTGCGCTCTCTATAGACTCCTGGAGGAAAGAATGTACAGATTGATCTATAATCTGGTGTGTACACTGAGTGTACAAAACATTAGGAACACCTTCCTAATATTGAGTTGAACCCCCTTTTGCCCTCAGAACAGCCTCAATTCTTCGGGGCATGGACTCTACAAGGTGTCGAAAACGTTCCTCAGGGATGCTTGCCCATGTTGACTCCAATGCTTCCCACAGTTGGGTCAAGTTGGCTGGATGTCCTTTGGGTGGTGGACCATTCTTGATACACACGGGAAACTGTTGAGCGTGAAAAACCCAGCAGCGTTGCAGTTCTTGGCACAAACTGGTGCGCCTGGCACCTACTACCATACCCCGTTCAAAGGCACTTTTGTCTTGCCCATTCACCATCTGAACGACACACACAATCCATGTCTCAATTGTCTCAAGGCTTAAAAACTCTTCTTTAACCTGTCTCCTCCCCTTCATCTACACTGATTGGAGTGGATTTAACAAGTGACATCAATAAGGGATCATAGCTTCCACCTGGATTCACCTGGTCAGTCTATGTCATGGAAAGAGCAGGTGTTCTTAATGTTTTGTGCACTCAGTGTATAATGGTAGTTTATAAGGATCCCCATTAATTATTTCTAAAGCAGCAGCTACTCTTCCTGGGGTTTATAAGGATCCCCATTAACTATTTCTAAAGCAGCATCTACTCTTCCTGGGGTTTATAAGGATCCCCCTTAACTATTTCTAAAACAGAAGCTACTCTTCCTGGGGTTTATAAGGATCCCCATTAACTATTTCTAAAGCAGAAGCTACTCTTCCTGGGGTTTATAAGGATCCCCATTAACTATTTCTAAAACAGAAGCTACTCTTCCTGGGGTTTATAAGGATCCCCATTAACTATTTCTAAAACAGAAGCTACTCTTCCTGGGGTTTATAAGGATCCCCATGATCTGTTTCTAAAACAGAAGCTACTCTTCCTGGGGTTTATAAGGATCCCCATGATCTGTTTCTAAAGCAGAAGCTACTCTTCCTGGGGTTTATAAGGATCCCCATTAACTATTTCTAAAACAGCAGCTACTCTTCCTGAGGTCCACACAAAACATGAAACATGACATATTACAGAACGTTAATAGACGGGAAACAGCTGAAGGACAGAACTACATACATTTAATATAAAGTATATACAAACTATTCCACACACACTGTCAGTGCTGTACCTTGTTCCCATCTATTGGGTTGTGGATCACTGTGGTCTGGGGTTCCTAGGGAGACAGAGAGAGAGAGACAGAGAGAGAGACAGAGAGAGAGAGAGAGAGAGACAGAGAGAGAGAGACAGAGAGAGAGAGAGAGAGAGAGAGAGAGAGACAGAGAGAGAGCAGAGAGAGAGAGAGAGAGAGAGAGAGAGAGAGACAGAGAGAGAGACAGAGAGAGAGAGAGAGAGAGAGAGAGAGAGAGAGAGAGAGAGAGAGAGACAGAGAGAGAGAGAGAGAGAGACAGAGAGAGAGAGACAGAGAGAGAGAGAGAGAGAGAGAGAGAGAGAGAGAGACAGAGAGAGAGAGAGAGAGAGAGAGAGAGAGAGAGAGAGAGACAGAGAGAGAGAGAGAGAGAGAGAGAGAGAGAGAGAGAGAGAGAGACAGAGAGAGAGAGAGAGAGAGAGAGAGAGAGAGAGAGAGAGAGAGACAGAGACAGAGAGAGAGACAGAGAGAGAGAGACAGAGAGAGAGAGAGAGAGAGAGAGAGAGACAGAGAGAGAGAGACAGAGAGAGAGAGAGAGAGAGAGAGAGAGAGAGAGACAGAGAGAGAGAGAGAGAGAGAGAGAGAGAGAGAGAGAGAGACAGAGAGAGAGAGAGAGAGAGAGAGAGAGAGAGAGAGAGAGAGAGAGAGAGAGAGAGAGAGAGAGAGAGAGAGACAGAGAGATGAAACGATAAAAACAAAGAATAGAAAGAGAGACAACAGTGGAGGAGGAGGAGGAGTAGAAGGAGGTTGAGGAGGAGGAGGAGGAGTAAAGGTCAGGTGTGTGTTGGGGAGGGAGGGAGCGAGGTGGGGGGAGTATTGTAGATATTCAGCCAGGTACACATTAGTAACTGTACCATATCCCAACAGCAGGAAAAATTGCGTGTGCTGGTATATATATACAGTGGGGAGAACAAGTATTTGATACACCGCCGATTTTGCAGGTTTTCCTACTTACAAAGCATGTAGAGGTCTGTAATTTTTATCATAGGTACACTTCAACTGTGAGAGACGGAATCTAAATCCAGAAAATCACATTGTATGATTTTTAAGTAATTCATTTGCATTTTATTGCATGACATAAGTATTTGATCACCTACCAACCAGTAAGAATTCTGGCTCTCACAGACCTGTTAGTTTTTCTTTAAGAAGCCCTCCTGTTCTCCACTCATTACCTGTATTAACTGCACCTGTTTGAACTTGTTACCTGTATAAAAGACACCTGTCCACACACTCAATCAAACAGACTCCAACCTCTCCACAATGGCCAAGACCAGAGAGCTGTGTAAGGACATCAGAGATAAAATTGTAGACCTGCACAAGGCTGGGATGGGCTACAGGACAATAGGCAAGCAGCTTGGTGAGAAGGCAACAACTGTTGGCGCAATTATTAGAAAATGGAAGAAGTTCAAGATGACGGTCAATCACCCTCGGTCTGGGGCTCCATGCAAGATCTCACCTCGTGGGGCATCAATGATCATGAGGAAGGTGAGGGATCAGCCCAGAACTACACGGCAGGACCTGGTCAAAGACCTGAAGAGAGCTGGGACCACAGTCTCAAAGAAAACCATTAGTAACACACTACGCCGTCATGGATTAAAACCCGCAGCGCACGCAAGGTCCCCCCTGCTCAAGCCAGCGCATGTCCAGGCCCGTCTTAAGTTTGCCAATGACCATCTGGATGATCCAGAGGGAGGAATGGGAGAAGGTCATGTGGTCTGATGAGACAAAAATAGAGCTTTTTGGTCTAAACTCCACTCGCCGTGTTTGGAGGAAGAAGAAGGTTGAGTACAACCCCAAGAACACCATCCCAACCGTGAAGCATGGAGGTGGAAACATCATTCTTTGGGGATGCTTTTTGCAAAGGGCACAGGACGACTGACACCGTATTGAGGGGGAGGATGGATGGGGCCATGTATCGCGAAATCTTGGCCAACAACCTCCTTCCCTCAGTAAGAGCATTGAAGATGGGTCATGGCTGGGTCTTCCAGCATGACAACGACCCGAAACACACAGCCAGGGCAACTAAGGAGTGGCTCCGTAAGAAGCATCTCAAGGTCCTGGAGTGGCCTAGCCAGTCTCCAGACCTGAACCCAATAGAACATCTTTGGAGGGAGCTGAAAGTCCGTATTGCCCAGTGACAGCCCCGAAACCTGAAGGATCTGGAGAAGGTCTGTATGGAGGAGTGGGCCAAAATCCCTGCTGCAGTGTGTGCAAACCTGGTCAAGACCTACAGGAAATGTATGATCTCTGTAATTGCAAACAAATGTTTCTGTACCAAATATTAAGTTCTGCTTTTCTGATGTATCAAATACTTATGTCATGCAATAAAATGCAAATTAATTACTTACAAATCATACATACATGTGATTTTCTGGATTTTTTTTTAGATTCCGATTCTCACAGTTGAAGTGTACCTATGATAAAAAAATTACAGACCTCTACGCGCTTTGTAAGTAGGAAAACCTGCAAAATCGGCAGTGTATCAAATACTTGTTCTCCCCACTGTATGTGTGTGTCTGTGTGTGTGTGTGTGTTTCTGTGTGTGTGTGTGTGTGTGTGTGTGTGTATGTGTGTGTGTGTGTGTACTCTGTGTGTGTGTGTGTGTGTGTGTATGTGTGTGTGTGTGTGTGTGTGTGTGTCTGTGTGTCTGTGTGTGTGTGTATGTGTGTATGTGTGTGTGTGTGTGTCTGTGTGTGTGTGTGTATGTGTGTGTGTGTGTGTCTGTGTGTGTGTGTGTGTATGTATGTGTGTGTGTGTGTGTGTGTGTGTGTCTGTGTGTGTGTGTATGTGTGTATGTGTGTGTGTGTGTGTCTGTGTGTGTGTGTGTGTATGTGTGTGTGTCTGTGTGTGTGTGTGTGTGTGTGTGTGTGTGTGTATGTGTGTGTGTGTGTGTGTGTGTGTGTGTGTGTGTCTGTGTGTGTGTGTGTGTGTGTGTGTATCTGTTTATTTATGTTTATGAACATGGGTGTATTGAACAGCTAGCCCCCCAGTGTGTTTATGAACAGCTAGCCCCCCAGTGTGTTTATGAACAGCTAGCCCCCCAGTGTGTTTATGAACAGCTAGCCCCCAGTGTGTTTATGAACAGCTAGCCCCCCAGTGTGTTTATGAACAGCTAGCCCCCCAGTGTGTTTATGAACAGCTAGCCCCCAGTGTGTTTATGAACAGCTAGCCCCCCTAGTGTGTTTATGAACAGCTAGCACCCCAGTGTGTTTATGAACAGCTAGCCCCCCAGTGTGTTTATGAACAGCTAGCACCCCAGTGTGTTTATGAACAGCTAGCCCCCAGTGTGTTTATGAACAGCTAGCCCCCAGTGTGTTTATGAACAGCTAGCCCCCAGTGTGTTTATGAACAGCTAGCCCCCATTGTGTTTATGAACAGCTAGCCCCCCAGTGTGTTTATGAACAGCTAGCTCCCCCATTGTGTTTATGAACAGCTAGCCCCCCAGTGTGTTTATGAACAGCTAGCCCCCATTGTGTTTATGAACAGCTAGCCCCCAGTGTGTTTATGAACAGCTAGCCCCCCATTGTGTTTATGAACAGCTAGCCCCCAGTGTGTTTATGAACAGCTAGCCCCCATTGTGTTTATGAACAGCTAGCCCCCCATGGGTGTATTGTAACACTTTCCTTTTGATGTTAATTGATCATTGTGACATGTCAGTTTCTCATTGGCCAGAGGCATGATGGGTAGTCCTATTTAAACCCTGTCAGAGACAAGGACAGGGGTTAGGTTGGCATGCGGCTGTTTTAACAGGCATGGCATGATGGGTAGTCCTATTTAAACCCTGTCATTCCCTGGTCAGAGACAAGGACAGGGGTTAGTTGGCATGCGGCTGTTTTAACAGGCATGGCATGATGGGTAGTCCTATTTAAACCCTGTCATTCCCTGGTCAGAGACAAGCGCATGCGGCTGTTTTAACAGGCATGGGTGAAGCGTGGGTTTTAGTTTGAGCGCTCTTTGATTCAGTTTTGAGATGTTGTTCTACGTTTCTTTTTATTTTGGAAATATTGTAAGTGTGACGGTCGTTATTCTTCACTTTCAAATGAAAAAGCCTCACTCTGGGCAAGACAAATCAGTTCGGCATGGTTAGCGTGTCACCGAAAAAATCTAATATTTTTATAACTAAACCAAGATAGACCACAGCCTGTCGTTTCCAACGGGAGCAAATGAATCATAGCGGGCAGAACAAGCAAGGAGGTGGGCAGAGCCAAGCACGAGCTAGCGAGAGGAGGAGGAGGAGGAGAGGAGAAGGAGGAGGAGGGGGAGGAGGAGAAGGGGGAGGAGGAAGAGAGGAGAGGAGGAGGAGGAAGAGAGGAGAGGAGGAGGAGGAGGAGAGGGAGAGGTGGGTGTAGTATGTACCAGTGCTGGAGTTAGGCTGGTGTCTTTAGGACTGGTCACTGTGTTGGCTTTGTTGTTCGCCTGTAGAGAGAACACCACACATCACAGACCTGACCAAACCAGACCAGACCAGACCAGACCTGACCAGACCAGACCAGACCTGACCAGACCAGACCAGACCAGACCAGACCTGACCAGACCAGACCAGACCTGACCAGACCAGACCAGACCTGACCAGACCAGACCAGACCAATGGAACAAATAGATTAGTACCAAAAGTGCCAACTGCGTCCACCATGCACGTCAGTCAAGCTAAACCAAGCAGACCTTAAGTGGTTCAATAGATAGCCTCCTGATGGTTATATAGTGTATGTAGATCCTGTATAACAGGGTTCAATAGATAGCCCCTGATGGTTATATAGTGTATGTAGATCCTACAGGGTTCAATAGATAGCCCCCTGATGGTTATATAGTGTATGTAGATCCCACAGGGTCTCACAGATAGCCCCTGATGGTTATATAGTGTATGTAGATCCTACAGGGTTCAATAGATAGCCCCCTGATGGTTATATAGTGTATGTAGATCCTACAGGGTTCAATAGATAGCCCCCCGATGGTTATATAGTGTATGTAGATCCTACAGGGTTCAATAGATAGCCCCCTGATGGTTATATAGTGTATGTGAGATCCTACAGGGTTCAATAGATAGCCCCCTGATGGTTATATAGTGTATGTAGATCCTACAGGGTTCAATAGATAGCCCCCTGATGGTTATATAGTGTATGTAGATTCTACAGGGTTCAATAGATAGCCCCCTGATGGTTATATAGTGTATGTAGATCCTACAGGGTTCAATAGATAGCCCCCTGATGGTTATATAGTGTATGTAGATCCTACAGGGTTCAATAGATAGCCCCCTGATGGTTATATAGTGTAAGTAGATCCTGCATAGCAGGGTTCAATAGATAGCCCCCTGATGGTTATATAGTGTATGTAGATCCTACAGGGTTCAATAGATAGCCCCCTGATGGTTATATAGTGTATGTAGATCCTACAGGGTTCAATAGATAGCCCCCTGATGGTTATATAGTGTATGTAGATCCTACAGGGTTCAATAGATAGCCCCCTGATGGTTATATAGTGTATGTAGATCCTACAGGGTTCAATAGATAGCCCCTGATGGTTATATAGTGTATGTGAGATCCTACAGGGTTCAATAGATAGCCCCCTGATGGTTATATAGTGTATGTAGATCCTACAGGGTTCAATAGATAGCCCCCTGATGGTTATATAGTGTATGTAGATCCTACAGGGTTCAATAGATAGCCCCCTGATGGTTATATAGTGTATGTAGATCCTGTATAGCAGGGTTCAATAGATAGCCCCTGATGGTTATATAGTGTATGTAGATCCTACAGGGTTCACTAGATAGCCCCTGATGGTTATATAGTGTATGTAGATCCTGTATAGCAGGGTTCAATAGATATCCCCCTGATGGTTATATAGTGTATGTAGATCCTACAGGGTTCAATAGATAACCCCCTGATGGTTATATAGTGTATGTAGATCCTACAGG
>NW_025534370.1:72500-80000 GCF_020615455.1 Coregonus clupeaformis | reverse complement strand
ATATATACTGTATATATATACCATGAAGTATTCTGTGAATGTACTATATTCACTATTCATAACATACTGTATATATACTGTATATATACTACATGAAGTATTCTGTGAATGTACTATATTCACTATTCATAACATACTGTATATATACTGTATATATACTACATGAAGTATTCTGTGAATGTACTATATTCACTATTCATAACATCCTGTTTATATACAGTGCGTTCGGAAAGTATTCGGACCCCTTCACCTTTTCCATATTTTGTTATGTTACAGCCTTATTCTAAAATGGATTAAATAAAAAAGCATTATCAATCTACACACAATACCCCATAATGACAACGCGAATAAAAAGGCTTTTAGAAATGTTTGCAAATGTATAAAAAAAAAAAACAGATACCTTATTTACATAAGTATTCAGACCCTTTGCTATGAGACTCGAAATTGAGCTCAGGTGCATCCTGTTTCCTTTGATCATCCTTGAGATGTTTCTACAACTTGATTGGAGTCCACCTGTAGTCAATTCAATTGATTGGACATGATTTGGAAAGGCTCACACCTGTCTATATAAGGTCCCACAGTTGACAGTGCATGTCAGAGCAAAAACCAAGCCATGAGGTCGAAGGAATTGTCCGTAGAGCTCCGAGACAGGATTGTGTCAAGGCCCAGATCTGGGGAAGGGTACCAAAAACATTTCTGCAGCATTGAAGGTCCCCAAGAACACAGTGGCCTCCATCATTCTTAAATGGAAGAAGTTTGGAACCGCCAAGACTCTTCCTAAGAGCTGGCCGCCCGCCAAACTGAACAATCGGGGGAGAAGGGCCTTGGTCAGGAAGGTGACCAAGAACCCGATGGTCACTCTGACAGACCTCCAGAGTTCTTCTGTGGAGATGGGAGAACCTTCAGAAGGACAACCATCTCTGCAGCACTCCACCAATCAAACTTTTATGGTAGAGTAGCCAGACGGGTAGCCAGACGGAAGCCACTCCTCAGTAAAAGGCACATGACAGCCCGCTTGAGGTTTGCCAAAAGGCACCTAAAGGACTCTCAGACCATGAGAAACAAGATTCTCTGGTCTGATGAAACCAAGATTGAACTCTTTGGCCTGAATGCCAAGCGTCACGTCTGGAGGAAACCTGGCACCATCCCTACGGTGAAGCATGGTGGTGGCAGCATCATGCTGTGGGGATGTTTTTTCAGCGGCAGGGACTGGGAGACTAGTCAGGATCGAGGGAAAGATGAACAGAGCAAAGCACGGAGAGATACTTGATGAAATCTTGCTCCAGAGCGCTCAGGACCTCAGACTGGGGCGAAGGATCACCTTCCAAGAGGACAACGACCCTAAGCACACAGCCAAGACAACGCAGGAGTGGCTTCGGGACAGGTCTCTGAATGTCCTTGAGTGGCCCAGCCAGAGCCCTGACTTGAACTCCAATCGAACATCTCTGGAGAGATCTGAAAATAGCTGTGCAGCGACACTCCCCATCCAACCTGGCAGAGCTTGAGAGGATCTGCAGAGAAGAATGGGAGAAACTCCCCAAATACAGGTGTGCCAAGCTTGTAGTGTCATACCCAAGAAGACTTGAGGCTGTAATCGCTGCCAAAGGTGCTTCAACAAAGTACTGAGTAAAGGGTCTGAATACTTATGTAAATGTGATATTTCAGTTTGTTTTTTTATATACATTTGCAACAATGTCTAAAAACCTGTTTTTGCTTTGTCATTATGGGGGTATTTTGTGTAGATTGAAAAAAACTATTTAATCCATTTTAGAATAAGGCTGTAACGTAACAAAATGTGGAAAAAGTCAAGGGGTCTGAATACTTTCCGAAGGCACTGTATACTACATTTACATTATTCTAATGTACTATTATAAAATCAAGATGCCTTAAAAGGGATTTTCACACTACTGAGCCGAACCGAACCGAACCAAGCTGTACTGAGCTGGTCTGGTTACGCATCCTCCATAGTTACTGTAACCATGCCGACAAGGGACAATGTGTAAAGAAACTATCAGAGCCAGCGCGGTTTGGTCGAGGGTCAGCCCGATAGTGTGAAAGGGGTATAAAAGAGTACCGACAAACGGAGTGACATGAGGCCCTGGCCACTGATTGGCTGACAGAGAGGAAGTGAGCTCTTACCTCGAGGGTTCCACATCCCAAACAAAGGATGTAAAGACATAAATAAAAAAACAATTAAAAGGAAGAAAATGATGAAGAATAATGAAGAAAGAATCAGATTCAGTTTAATTCTGAAGAAAAACATCAATCAAAAGAACTACAAAACATCCAGATATGAGCAGTAAAAGCCAAATGACTATTTGAGTTGAGACGGGACCTACCTGAGAAGTTTTTTGTAACCAGCAGAGTGGTCAAAATGGCTCCCTGAAAGAGTGGAGGGGGGCAGAAAAGACAAGAGGAAAGGAAGGAGAGAACAGAAAAGAGGAGGTGGAAGGAGAGAACAGAAAAGAGGAGGTGGAAGGAGAGAACAGAAAAGAGGAGGTGGAAGGAGAGAACAGAAAAGAGGAGGTGGAAGGAGAGAACAGAAAAGAGGAGGTGGAAGGAGAGAACAGAAAAGAGGAGGTGGAAGGAGAGAACAGAAAAGAGGAGGTGGAAGGAGAGAACAGAAAAGAGGAGGTGGAAGGAGAGAACAGACAAGAGGAGGGAAGGAGAGAACAGACAAGAGGAGGTGGAAGGAGAGAACAGAAAAGAGGAGGTGGAAGGAGAGAACAGACAAGAGGAGGGAAGGAGAGAACAGACAAGAGGAGGTGGAAGGAGAGAACAGAAAAAGAGGAGGTGGAAGGAGAGAACAGAAAAGAGGAGGTGGAAGGAGAGAACAGAAAAGAGGAGGTGGAAGGAGAGAACAGACAAGAGGAGGGAAGGAGAGAACAGACAAGAGGAGGTGGAAGGAGAGAACAGAAAAGAGGAGGTGGAAGGAGAGAACAGACAAGAGGAGGTGGAAGGAGAGAACAGACAAGAGGAGGTGGAAGGAGAGAACAGACAAGAGGAGGGAAGGAGAGAACAGACAAGAGGAGGGAAGGAGAGAACAGACAAGAGGAGGTGGAAGGAGAGAACAGAAAAGAGGAGGTGGAAGGAGAGAACAGAAAAGAGGAGGTGGAAGGAGAGAACAGAAAAGAGGAGGTGGAAGGAGAGAACAGAAAAGAGGAGGTGGAAGGAGAGAACAGACAAGAGGAGGGAAGGAGAGAACAGACAAGAGGAGGTGGAAGGAGAGAACAGAAAAGAGGAGGTGGAAGGAGAGAACAGACAAGAGGAGGTGGAAGGAGAGAACAGACAAGAGGAGGTGGAAGGAGAGAACAGACAAGAGGAGGGAAGGAGAGAACAGACAAGAGGAGGGAAGGAGAGAACAGACAAGAGGAGGGAAGGAGAGAACAGACAAGAGGAGGGAAGGAGAGAACAGACAAGAGGAGGGAAGGAGAGAACAGACAAGAGGAGGTGGAAGGAGAGAACAGACAAGAGGAGGTGGAAGGAGAGAACAATTCACTAATGAAAGATTGTTAGAAAAGAGGAAAGATATGCTAATGGAAGACTGCAAGAGAAGAGAAGAACAGCGGTGGTACTGTAGTCTCTCCTGATTGGTTGATCATTTCAAACAGAGAACAGCGGTGGTACTGTAGTCTCTCCTGATTGGTTGATCATTTCAAACAGAGAACAGCGGTGGTACTGTAGTCTCTCCTGATTGGTTGATCATTTCAAACAGAGAACAGCAGTGGTACTGTAGTCTCTCCTGATTGGTTGATCATTTCAAACAGAGAACAGCGGTGGTACTGTAGTCTCTCCTGATTGGTTGATCATTTCAAACAGAGAACAGCGGTGGTACTGTAGTCTCTCCTGATTGGTTGATCATTTCAAACAGAGAACAGCGGTGGTACTGTAGTCTCTACTGATTGGTTGATAATTTCAAACAGAGAACAGCAGTGGTACTGTAGTCTCTACTGATTGGTTGATCATTTCAAACAGAGAAATCCGCAGTGGTACTGTAGTCTCTACTGATTGGTTGATCATTTCAAAGCAGGTGGAAAGAGGGAGAGAGGGGTGCTTGTCTTCGTCCCCGAATGGAACCCTATCCCCTAGATAGTGCACTACTCTTTGATTTACAGGATATTTATTATGGTGTTTTCTTTTACAATAATATAAAACAGAAACAGGCCTTTAGAATGAAAACAGAAACAGGCCTTTTTCGTGATATCAAATTGGTAGTTACAGTCTTGTCCCATCGCTGCAACTCCCGTACGGACACGGGGAGAGGCGAAGGTCGAGAGCCGTGCGTCCTCCGAAAACACAACCCAACCGAGCCGCACTGCTTCTTGACACAGTGCCCTCTTAACCCGGAAGCCAGCCGCACCAATGTGTGTCGGAGGGAACACTGTACACCTGGCGACCGTGTCAGCGTGCACTGCGCCCGGCCCGCCACAGGAGTCGCTACAGCGCGATGGGACAAGGACATCCCGGCCGGCAAAACCCTCCCCTATCCCGGACGACGCTGGGCCGAGTGTGCGCCGCCTCATGGGTCTCAGCCTGGAATAGAACCAGGATCTGTAGTGACACAGCCTGGAATAGAACCAGGATCTGTAGTGACACAGCCTGGAATAGAACCAGGATCTGTAGTGGCACAGCCTGGAATAGAACCAGGATCTGTAGTGACACAGCCTGGAATAGAACCAGGATCTGTAGTGACACAGCCTGGAATAGAACCAGGATCTGTAGTGATACAGCCTGGAATAGAACCAGGATCTGTAGTGACACAGCCTGGAATAGAACCAGGATCTGTAGTGACACAGCCTGGAATAGAACCAGGATCTGTAGTGACACAGCCTGGAATAGAACCAGGATCTGTAGTGGCACAGCCTGGAATAGAACCAGGATCTGTAGTGACACAGCCTGGAATAGAACCAGGATCTGTAGTGACACAGCCTGGAATAGAACCAGGATCTGTAGTGACACAGCCTGGAATAGAACCAGGATCTGTAGTGACACAGCCTGGAATAGAGCCAGGATCTGTAGTGACACAGCCTGGGAATAGAACCAGGATCTGTAGTGACACAGCCTGGAATAGAACCAGGATCTGTAGTGACACAGCCTGGAATAGAACCAGGATCTGTAGTGGCACAGCCTGGGAATAGAACCAGGATCTGTAGTGGCACAGCCTGGAATAGAACCAGGATCTGTAGTGACACAGCCTGGAATAGAACCAGGATCTGTAGTGACACAGCCTGGAATAGAACCAGGATCTGTAGTGACACAGCCTGGAATAGAACCAGGATCTGTAGTGGCACAGCCTGCAATAGAACCAGGATCTGTAGTGACACAGCCTGGAATAGAACCAGGATCTGTAGTGACACAGCCTGGAATAGAACCAGGATCTGTAGTGGCACAGCCTGGAATAGAACCAGGATCTGTAGTGGCACAGCCTGGAATAGAACCAGGATCTGTAGTGGCACAGCCTGGAATAGAACCAGGATATGTAGTGGCACAGCCTGGAATAGAACCAGGA
Source organism: Coregonus clupeaformis (assembly GCF_020615455.1). Classification (NCBI taxonomy): domain Eukaryota; kingdom Metazoa; phylum Chordata; class Actinopteri; order Salmoniformes; family Salmonidae; genus Coregonus; species Coregonus clupeaformis. Next base: position 74,491 of record NW_025534370.1, on the reverse strand, counting down.
TCTGTAGTGACACAGCCTGGAATAGAACCAGGATCTGTAGTGACACAGCCTGGAATAGAACCAGGATCTGTAGTGACACAGCCTGGAATAGAACCAGGATCTGTAGTGGCACAGCCTGGAATAGAACCAGGATCTGTAGTGACACAGCCTGGAATAGAACCAGGATCTGTAGTGACACAGCCTGGAATAGAACCAGGATCTGTAGTGACACAGCCTGGAATAGAACCAGGATCTGTAGTGACACAGCCTGGAATAGAACCAGGATCTGTAGTGACACAGCCTGGAATAGAACCAGGATCTGTAGTGACACAGCCTGGAATAGAACCAGGATCTGTAGTGACACAGCCTGGAATAGAACCAGGATCTGTAGTGACACAGCCTGGAATAGAACCAGGATCTGTAGTGGCACAGCCTGGAATAGAACCAGGATCTGTAGTGACACAGCCTGGAATAGAACCAGGATCTGTAGTGACACAGCCTGGAATAGAACCAGGATCTGTAGTGACACAGCCTGGAATAGAGCCAGGATCTGTAGTGACACAGCCTGGAATAGAACCAGGATCTGTAGTGACACAGCCTGGAATAGAACCAGGATCTGTAGTGACACAGCCTGGGAATAGAACCAGGATCTGTAGTGGCACAGCCTGGAATAGAACCAGGATCTGTAGTGACACAGCCTGGAATAGAACCAGGATCTGTAGTGACACAGCCTGGAATAGAACCAGGATCTGTAGTGACACAGCCTGGAATAGAACCAGGATCTGTAGTGACACAGCCTGGAATAGAACCAGGATCTGTAGTGACACAGCCTGGAATAAAACCAGGATCTGTAGTGACACAGCCTGGAATAGAACCAGGATCTGTAGTGACACAGCCTGGAATAGAACCAGGATCTGTAGTGACACAGCCTGGAATAGAACCAGGATCTGTAGTGACACAGCCTGGAATAGAACCAGGATCTGTGCTGACACAGCCTGGAATAGAACCAGGATATGTAGTGACACAGCCTGGAAATAGAACCAGGATCTGTAGTGACACAGCCTGGAATAGAACCAGGATCTGTAGTGACACAGCCTGGAATAGAACCAGGATCTGTAGTGACACAGCCTGGAATAGAACCAGGATCTGCAGTGACACAGCCTGGAATAGAGCCAGGATCTGTAGTGACACAGCCTGGAATAGAACCAGGATCTGTAGTGGCACAGCCTGGAATAGAACCAGGATCTGTAGTGACACAGCCTGGAATAGAACCAGGATCTGTAGTGACACAGCCTGGAATAGAACCAGGATCTGTAGTGACACAGCCTGGAATAGAACCAGGATCTGCAGTGACACAGCCTGGAATAGAACCAGGATCTGTAGAGGCACAGCCTGGAATAGAACCAGGATATGTAGTGACACAGCCTGGAATAGAACCAGGATCTGTAGTGACACAGCCTGGAATAGAACCAGGATCTGTAGTGACACAGCCTGGAATAGAACCAGGATCTGCAGTGACACAGCCTGGAATAGAACCAGGATCTGTAGTGACACAGCCTGGAATAGAACCAGGATCTGTAGTGACACAGCCTGGAATAGAACCAGGATCTGTAGTGACACAGCCTGGAATAGAACCAGGATCTGTAGTGACACAGCCTGGAATAGAACCAGGATCTGTAGTGACACAGCCTGGAATAGAACCAGGATCTGTAGTGACACAGCCTGGTATAGAACCAGGATCTGTAGTGACACAGCCTGGAATAGAACCAGGATCTGTAGTGACACAGCCTGGAATAGAACCAGGATCTGTAGTGACACAGCCTGGAATAGAACCAGGATCTGTAGTGACACAGCCTGGAATAGAACCAGGATCTGTAGTGACACAGCCTGGAATAGAACCAGGATCTGTAGTGACACAGCCTGGAATAGAACCAGGATCTGTAGTGACACAGCCTGGAATAGAACCAGGATCTGTAGTGACACAGCCTGGAATAGAACCAGGATCTGTAGTG
>NW_025534370.1:65000-67500 GCF_020615455.1 Coregonus clupeaformis | reverse complement strand
GGTTCTCACGTCGTAGAGAGGAGAGTCAGACAGATAGAGAGATAGAGGTGTGGTAGTTCTCACGTCGTAGAGAGTCAGACAGATAGAGAGATAGAGGTGTGGTAGTTCTCACGTCGTAGAGAGGAGAGTCAGACAGATAGAGAGAGTAGAGGTGTGGTGGTTCTCACGTCCGTAGAGAGTCAGACAGATAGAGAGATAGAGGTGTGGTGGTTCTCACGTCGTAGAGAGTCAGACAGATAGAGAGATAGAGGTGTGGTGGTTCTCACGTCGTAGAGAGTCAGACAGATAGAGAGATAGAGGTGTGGTAGTTCTCACGTCGTAGAGAGTCAGACAGATAGAGAGATAGAGGTGTGGTGGTTCTCACGTCGTAGAGAGTCAGACAGATAGAGAGATAGAGGTGTGGTAGTTCTCACGTCGTAGAGAGTCAGACAGATAGAGAGATAGAGGTGTGGTGGTTCTCACGTCGTAGAGAGTCAGACAGATAGAGAGATAGAGGTGTGGTAGTTCTCACGTCGTAGAGAGTCAGACAGATAGAGAGATAGAGGTGTGGTGGTTCTCACGTCGTAGAGAGGAGAGTCAGACAGATAGAGAGATAGAGGTGTGGTAGTTCTCACGTCGTAGAGAGTCAGACAGATAGAGAGATAGAGGTGTGGTAGTTCTCACGTCGTAGAGAGTCAGACAGATAGAGAGATAGAGGTGTGGTAGTTCTCACGTCGTAGAGAGGAGAGTCAGACAGATAGAGAGATAGAGGTGTGGTGGTCCTCACGTCATAGAGAGTCAGACAGATAGAGAGATAGAGGTGTGGTGGTTCTCACGTCGTAGAGAGTCAGACAGATAGAGAGATAGAGGTGTGGTAGTTCTCACGTCGTAGAGAGTCAGACAGATAGAGAGATAGAGGTGTGGTAGTTCTCACGTCGAGAGAGGAGAGTCAGACAGATAGAGAGATAGAGGTGTGGTGGTTCTCACGTCGTAGAGAGGAGAGAGTCAGACAGATAGAGAGATAGAAGTGTGGTGGTTCTCACGTCGTAGAGAGTCAGACAGATAGAGAGATAGAGGTGTGGTAGTTTTCACGTCGTAGAGAGTCAGACAGATAGAGAGATAGAGGTGTGGTGGTTCTCACGTCGTAGAGAGTCAGACAGATAGAGAGATAGAGGTGTGGTGGTTCTCACGTCGTAGAGAGTCAGACAGATAGAGAGATAGAGGTGTGGTGGTTCTCACGTCAGAGAGAGGAGAGTCAGACAGATAGAGAGATAGAGGTGTGGTAGTTCTCACGTCGTAGAGAGGAGAGTCAGACAGATAGAGAGATAGAGGTGTGGTGGTTCTCACGTCGTAGAGAGTCAGACAGATAGAGAGATAGAGGTGTGGTAGTTCTCACGTCGAGAGAGGAGAGTCAGACAGATAGAGAGATAGAGGTGTGGTGGTTCTCACGTCGTAGAGAGTCAGACAGATAGAGAGATAGAGGTGTGGTGGTTCTCACGTCGTAGAGAGTCAGACAGATAGAGAGATAGAGGTGTGGTGGTTCTCACGTCGTAGAGAGTCAGACAGATAGAGAGATAGAGGTGTGGTGGTTCTCACGTCGTAGGCCCCAGCCTTGATCTGCTGGTACAGTCTGTGCTGGTCCTCATCCCAGAAGGGAGGGTAACCGACCAATAGGATGTACAGGATCACCCCTGGCAGGAAGACACACACACTCATCACCCACAGATCAAAAACAACACAGTCTTGACCCCCAAAACCCGACACCTTTTGGAATTTCACTTCCTGAATTGTAATGGATTTGAGCCAACTTTCAACAGGGAACACTCAGATAGAAGTATGCTATTTGGTGTAGTTCCAGGGTAAAGGTCAAAGGTGTCATGACCCTCCTGACAGTGGATCAAAGGACTCAGTTTGGCAAATGGCTGACAACAAACAGACCCTCTCACCCACAGAAGAGGGGAGGGGGGTCTGGGCCGGTTTTTGACACCTTAACACAAATTAGGGAGGAGGGGAATCTCCCTCCTGCTCTGCAGTATTACTCAAATAATGTCTTCGTTCCAGAGAGTTTTTGCCGCCAAAACCTTTTTTGTCCAAAGAGTGAACATTGGAACATTTATTTCTATCATCTGAATGTTAAGAAGAATGGTCAGTGGGGACCTAAAGAATAATCATGTCATCTTGTTGATTATTTTGTGATGTCATTAAGGGATGGTATCAAGAAATAACTGTAACTCGGAAAGGGTACACATTCTATTAGTCAAGTTTAAATCTAAACGTTGTATAAAATATATGATTAGGTATGAGAGTATTTTGGTGAAGATAGGAATGTGATTTTAGTCTTCTAATGAGATCATTGTTTTGCCCGGTCAGTAACCGCGCCCCCCTAAGTGAGCACAGACATCGTGTTGGCGTGATGGAACGCCCCCTTTTTTACCCGAGGATAAAAAGCCTTGGTAACTAAATGTACCTCAGACCAGAAAACGGGACTGCACGTTTAGAATGGTTGGAACGTTGAATCAGA